>NC_037672.1:23977280-24132472 GCF_003255815.1 Theropithecus gelada
TGCAGTGGCCGGATCTCAGCTCACTGCAAGCTCCGCCTCCCGGGTTCACGCCATTCTCCGGCCTCAGCCTCCCGAGTAGCTGGGACTACAGGCGCCCGCCACCTCGCCCGGCTAGTTTTTTGTATTTCTTAGTAGAGACGGGGTTTCACCGTGTTAGCCAGGATGGTCTCGATCTCCTGACCTCGTGATCCACCCATCTCGGCCTCCCAAAGTGCTGGGATTACAGGCTTGAGCCACCGCGCCCGGCCTGAACGCTGGTTTTAAGATGGCGCTCTGCCTTCTCGGCTCATTGAGCCTAGCTGGTGGGAGACCAGCATAGCTTGCCTTGTCTTCAATCCATTTTAGAATAAAAGTTAGCTCTATATAGCTACAACGATTACCACCCCACCACCAGCATATTACAGACCTAATCCTATTCGGGGTTCTAACTTACAGCCTCACGTTGGGAAAGTTGGCATTAAAAGTGAATTATTACACACCAGTGTGGACTCAAGTCCATTTCTCATGCTAACCAGCGAAACTTGAAGCATGTCAAACTGTAATTTCTCCAGCATCCTGAAAGATCTTTGGGAGCCTGTGTGCAGGTATAAACATCTCCTGTAAATCCAGTATTAACCCAGGGGAAAGCTGTTTAAAAACAAACAAACACTGTCTCAAGTACTTTCAATCTCCCCTCTCTGCACTTCTCTAATTGCCACTGGTTCCTAATGCTTCCTGATTCCCTCCTCTTACCCTTTTTCCACTAAAATCTACCCTTAGGTGATCTTATTTGGATCCTGACTAAAGGGTAAAAGAAAGGTCGTTACAGAAATGAAACTGACAGCGTATTTTATGACATCAAGACATTATTGTTAAATTTTTCAGGTGTGATAATGGTATTGTGACTTAAAAAACAAAAATTAGTCCTTTCCTTTGGTGACATGTATTGAAATGTGAGCTACACCCAGAAATGATGAGACTTGCTTGAAGCGATAGAGGGGAGGACTGGCTGGTGCTGTAGGTGAAACAAAATTGGACTTGGTATGTGCCCAAGCTGATTAATGGCTACTAGGCGTCATCACATTTTTTGGCATATGCTTGAAAGTTTCTATAATAAAAAGTGTTTGTTTTTTAACAAAAAGCCCACTCTTAAGGAAACATCTGATAAATACATCCAAAGTAAGATGTCACCAACTAATAAGGATAAATAGCAGTTATCTATTTCCAGAGGCATCTGCATTTAACAGGAGAAAAAGCCTTAAGACAAAGAAATGAATCCAACAGTGCAAGTCAGGCAGGAGCAAAGAGGAGGGAACCTCCAAAAACGCCACTGAAGCCAAGCGCTCTGAAGAGAGTTCCAGCCTCAATTTTCTTTCTTTATCAGAACTAACAGGATTTAATAAAGATCAGGCCAACAAACACAACTACATTTTCCAAAGACTGTTTCTGGTGCTATTTTATTGAAGATCTTTCCCAGTTTTGTTTTTTTTTTTAACAACCATTTAATAATTTTAAGTAAGATTCATTTAATAACAGCTACTATCAGACCACTTGCTATATACGAGCCTTTTTGCTAAGTACTTTATATACGATGATAGATTCTTCCATTTGATCTTTATTTCAATCCTGTGAGATATTATCCCCATTTTACTGATGAGTCAAAAGTAACTTATGCAAGATCACTCGGCCACTAAGTGGCAGAGCCAGGGTTGAAGTCTGGCCTCTCACTTTGTGATCACTGTAGTGTCACTGAACAACAGATTCACCTTCTCACGGCATATGACCACTTACCAAAGGTGTGCTAAATCATTAAGTCATGAACCATTCCTCAAAATAGTAGTATTTAAAATCATAAAATAGCTAAAAAAAAAAAAAAAAATGCCAGATGAAAACAATGGCATAATCTGTGATAGCCAACACAGAAAAGATTCATGAGGCTAATGAACCTTACTGAGGATTGGTGTCACTGGAATAGTACCAAGTGGGTGCAATCGGGTTTAGCAGACACGTTTAGAGCAAGGGAGAGAAGAATGAGTAGAAATGTGTGCAGAAGAGTGTAGGTCGTGCTGTTGGCCACGGGTATCGAAGGCTGGATTCTCTGGGAGGTACCTACTGAGGCAAAGTTAGGACAGCAAAAGGTTTGCTGGGGAGTAACACCTGAAAAAGAAAAGAGGGGAAGCAGGCCAGGGCAGGGGGAGCCCTCGGACTGTGAAGCAGACCCAACCAAGTGTCTGCCAGTCCAGCAGGGAGTTCCAGAGCCGCACTCGGTGGAAATGGCTGGGTCCTTGTATCTGGGCCTTGCTCAGAAACTGGCTGAAGGCCATGACTTTGGCTCAAACACAGGCTTGGGCTAACCTTGAAGGTGCTGATAGCAGGGAGGCTGTCAGCTAAGCACACTCCTTGCAACTGGGTAGTAGTCTTTCTGTGCAAGATCTGAACAGAACCTCTTTGTGTCTACCACCCAAGTAAAATTTGTAGAGCTCTATTCTAGGAGAGATGGAAAACCACTGAGTAGTTTCCATCAGACACGATGAGATTTCATACATAGTTACATGAATATTTAATAATACCTATTGAATCATTCATGCAATAAATATTTGAGGGTCTGTCACGTTCCAGGTGCTGTTTAGGTGCTTGGGATACATGAGTGAACAAAACAAAGATTCTGCTTCAGTGGCGTTTATGCTATAGCCAGAGAGGGAGACAAACAGTACAACATAGTAAGTACGGAGATGACACGCTATGTCGGACCTCTGCTCCTCAGTGTGCTCATGGGCCAGCAGTGTGGGCAGGCCCTAGGGATTTGCTAGAGATGCTGCCCCACCCTAGACCTAGTGAATTTGAATCTACATTTTAACAACTCCAGATGATTCTTACGGGCCCCACCCTCAATTTTAAGACCATTTTTACACAATGGTAAGTGGGAGTAGGGGGAGGGGGAGACAGCTACAGTATTAAAAAGGGTAGTCGAAGTAGAGCTCATTGAAAAGGGAGAACTCTGGTAAACAGTATGAAGGAATTGAGTTAGCCAAGCATCTGGGTTAAGAGACATTTCAGGCAGAGGAACTAGCTTGAGCCAAGGCTCTAAGGCAAAGCATGCCTGGAGTGTCTGAGGAACAGCAAGATGGCCAGTTTGGTTGGAATGGAGTGGGCAAGGATGAAGAGTCGGTTCAGAAAGATAAAGGGGGACTGGTTACTATGGCCAGTGCTGTGGGGCCTTATGGGACACAGCAAGGCCTTGGGCTTATTCTCTGAGTGACATGGGAGCTACCGCAGGAGTTTGAACAGACAAGTGACAGGACCTATGTTTCCAGAGGATCACTCTCGCTGTGAGAACAGATGGTAAAGGGACACAGGAAGAACCAGGGGAACCAAGGGTACTGTCATAATCCAGACTGGGAGTTCAGAATTGGTTGGTTACAGAGTAGGTGGGAAATGGCTTGATTCTGGGTAAATCAGTAAATAGATATAACATGATCTCTTGATGGATTTGGCGTAGGATGTGAGAGAGAAAAGTGGAGGATAACTCCAAGGTTTCTGGCCTAATCAACTGAAGAGAAGTGTGATCTGAGGTGAGGAAGGCTGTGGGTGAACAGATTTTTAGGGGAGACGATCAAGGAATAACCTGTGGCATGTGGAGGTTGAGATGTCCATCAGACACGCAAAAGATGTTGACTAGGCAGTTGCATGCAAGTGCGGGGTTCAGGAAAGAAGTCTGCTAAAGATATCCATTTGGGAGCCATGATCAGCCATTCTACTATAAAGTCATGTAAGAATAGGGCTATATATACTGAACATTTGCCATGCCTGTAGATCTGCCTATTATACCATACATTTTGGTCAGATAATATAATCATTATGGAAGGATTGTGATGTGAACTTCTTCGGTATATCTTTCCTGGGTTGTGATCTGAAATTTCAGGTAATTAGTCAATGCACTTTAAATACAGGTTTGAAAAACTTCTCAAAAATGCAAAACAAAAGGAAATCTATAAAAGCCAAAATAGAAACACCCTGAAAATAAAAAATAACAGTCATCTAAAATCAACTGAATACTTTTAACTTAATTTCCACTGGCAAATGGACAAAATTCATTGATGATTCCCTTCGAAAAAAGTTCTACTGAATAAACTACACAATAATGAATACATTTAAATTTAAATATAGTACAACTTAGGACAGTATAGCTTTTCATGGAGCATAATAGCAGTTATTAACAGTAAGTACTTTATGCATAGATACTGAGTTAATCACGTTGCCATATATTATCTCATTTAATCTTCACTCCTATAAGGTTGTATCTATTTTGTATTTGATGAGACTGAGACTGAAAGAGGCTGAATATGTGACCTCACATGGTTAATAAGTGCTAGTGCAGAGATCAAATTCCAAATCAAAGGCCACTATCTGCAAAATTCAAATAGCACAACTTAGATGTGAAATCTAAAGGAGAAAGTGATATTAATCTACTTTCAAATAAAGGACAGTATTTCTTTTAGAAAAGATTAAATGCTTCTAAGTACTTTCTACAGTCAATAGATCCTTTGCAAAATGGTTGCAGGAATGTCTTTTTTTTTTTTTTTTTAATTTAACCCCCAGCCATGACTCATGCTTCTCATTAAGGTATGACTTTTCTTGCTGATTTCTAGACAAGCTGATACTGATGACTGAATCAAAAATGGGCAAGTAATTTAGTGTCAGTTATTTGTACTTTCAGATTTTATCTATCGTAATGATTAGGTAAAATAATGTACTGTCAGTGACTTATTAAAAATTTATTTCATGTAACAAATTATATAATTTATTTTTATCTTTAAACAGTCTACACCGAAAACATTTTTGGAAACATCTTTTCCTTTTGGTAAAACAGGTTAGCAGGCTGACATCAGCTTCATATTCTCATGGCTAAAATCCCCCACAATTATACAGTTAAGCATAGCTTTTCTTTGTATTTCTCAAGTTGACACCACTCAATAAAAAACAAAACAATATAAACATTTCTAGATTTTGCCTAAGGCCTTAGCTTTAACTGCAGAGTAGTGAGTAGGAAATTACAAACATATATTCATTAGCCTTAAACTTACCATCTTACATGTGCACATACCAAAAAGGCAAAAGGAAAGTAAAAAGTAAGGCACAAAAGGATGCAGTGAGTGTTAGGTCTGTCTCCTAAGATTGGCCATAAGAGACATTAACCAACATACATGACAGACAAGGAAAAAACTGACTAATAGAACCTTTTCTTTAAAAGCTGTTAATAGCATATTCAATTATTATTCAGGTTATGAGGCTTCTAAAATGACCAAATTTCTGTGTATGCAAAACTGGACTTTTTTTCAGTTACAAAATAAGGTTGGCCTCAAAAATGTAAAACATAAAATCATTTAAGGGTTTGGAAGTTAGTACATCTCAGAAAGTGGGAAAAGGAAACCCAACTCTTACATGCACCAAATGTGTATGTATTCCAAAAACTTTCTCCGAGTATGACTCAGACTCACAAGAGTTTTCCTGTTGTTGTTTTCAGCTGTTGGTTATTTTCCTCTGTGAAATATAACTCTCAGGATGAACTACTAATTCAACATTAAAGTAGCATCAGCAGTAAACACAAATTATCTTTGTTTAAATTTCACTAAAATCTATGGAAGCCATAGACGTAGTCTAAAAATACAAGCACATTCTGTAGCCCGGTCCTCAATAACAGTTCTTATTATGAGGTGGTTAAAGACACAGAACCACAGTGAAGTGCTGATCATAATAATAGAAAAATTTAATTCATATTTAAATTTACCATTCTGTATATCAAGTGCCTATTGGATGAACAGAACTGTATTCAATAATTCATATTCTGTAACTTCATTCAACTAATACAAAAAGCTAAATAGAAAGATTTACAGTTGAACACCAGGTTCCTAAGGCTGGCGTCACATATCATTCCCTGATAGAGCGAGAATTCATCAACAGAGGACCTAAAAACCAAACTGCGAGTTTGATTTAAAATTCCTTTCCCTGCCATGTATAAGTAACACATTGTGTAGTGACCAAAAGAATATTCTGTTACACAATTTTCTTTTCTAGGCAGGCTGCCACAGCCCAATGACTTTACAAACCTAACTCCAATATTTTACCTGATAGTTTTAATAAGGGTTGTTGGGTCGCAAAGACAGAAGAGGTTATCTTCAGCAATGACTGGTAATGTATCATCCACTGCCTTCGTCACAGAACAAAGATAACAAAGGCCAATTATGAGGCTTACCAATCAGTACTAGCAAATTATAATAAACACATCCTTTTTAATACTTATGTGTGGAAATAGGAGTGAGTGAAAATGACACTAGGATGGGGACAAAGGAAAGCCTGAATAGACAGAACTCTTCAAAAACTTGTGAATTTTATGCTCTCAGAGTCAAATTTAAGCCAGGAGGAATACAGCTAGAATTCCAAAACCACTGAGAAAGAAAGGGTTAATAATAAAAACCACAGCTGATTTTCTGCATCAGGAATGAAATGTTGTAACATATCTATCATTCACATGTGAGTTCATGTAATTTATCTTCAATTAGAATTATTATCTATTCAGCAGCTGAAGCCCAGGAACTGCTGATACACTGCAGATGAGAAAACATTTGCTACTCTCCCAGCTCCGGCCTTTCTTAAGCTAAGTGATGATCACAACAATATAGATCACTTGTTCTATAAAACAATTTTGGCTTACATGTACAGCAAGCTGTGCTGCCAGAATTTACATTTGCGACAACATTTCATCCTTTTTTGAATCTAGAGGTTGCAACTCTTCAGTTTTACGGGTCCTGCAATTTAGTCCTAAATTCTCATTAAAAATTTACACTTTTTAATCCAGCATTTATTCCCTTGAAATGAGCTACTATAGCTATGTAAAATTTTTTTAATGTTTGAACCCCAAAGATAAAATAAATACATTTTAAAATAACCTTTATGATATTCATAGTTAAATACTTCATCTCAAAATAGTCACTGACTTCCAAGGTGGTCAAGCCAGTGACCACAAGAGTCTACCTTACACATTAAAGGAAGTGGTGTCTGTCTGAGCTCATGTTTACAGTCCGGAACAATGTACAATGTCACCAAAATACCAGAAAATCTCTTTCTCATACATAGGTTACAATGCCAAATCAATAAGAAAATGCAGCCCAGAAGGCAACACAGCATTCTCTACCATAGTGTTTTTAAAAGTATGTTCAATGGGCTGTTAACAAATATTTCACTTTAAAAAAATGAGTTTCTCTTTGGATAAGGATATATTGAAACTGGTTATTTAGTGAAGGAATTCTTAGAGTCTTCTATACGCCAACAGGCAGGTTTGCAAAGGCGGCTCCCAAAATTATTTGTAAACACTTTCTCCCCATGAGCATCTTCTAGGAACAGAAGCTACAGAGCTGGTTTTGAGAAACATAGCTTTGGCATGGTGGCATGTTTAGAAGCTTCAGTAAATCTTCAGGCTATGACATATCAGTCTATTGCTTAAATTAACAACAAAATTATTGTTAAAGCCAGTATGTCTCGAATTTCAGACTCAGAAAAATGAGCACATAGGCAAGGAGGGGGGAACACACCTGTTTATTATACTATGTGATTTTTACCTTCCTAGCAAACTTATGTTCAAAAATACTCATGTTAGCTAATTTTGATGATGTCTGTGCACAACATCTGAACAAACTAACCAATATATGCAGGCTGCTTAAAGCAAAAACAGTAAGTGGAATAATGTTTTCCCTTACCCAAAAGGAAAAATGCACCAGTGCCATATAAAACAATTTATAATGACATGCTTGGAACCTGTGACCCTGGTTATCACTTAAGATTCTCCATATAGTATAGTTTGATGACATTTATAAAGCTATCTTCTTTGAAGTACTACTGAAAGTTGCTATGGTAACCTTCTCTTTACTCAAGGAGTTTATCTACTTTAGAGGTGTATTTCTCAGCCTCAGCACTAATGACATTTTGGGCTGGATAATTCTTTGTTGTGGAGAGTTGTCCGGTGCATTGTAGGATGCTGAGCAGCACCCTGGCCTCTATCCTCTAGATATTAACGGCATCCCACCAGTTGTGACAACCAAAAATGTCTGCAGATGCTGTTCAGATAAGCGAATCAACCCCAGTTGAGAGCCATTGCTTTTGGGTCAAAATGGAAGTTTATACCTTGATTCTGCTTCCCTGGGGAATGTCCATTTTACAGGCACACTGTGACTTACACATCTCAACAAACAACTAGTAACTAGTGTCATAAGGAATCTTTCTCAATTCTGTGTGATCAGAAAAGGTAAAGAATGGTTAGGAGGAAGCATTCTACATTTCAAAGAGAATTGAAGGTAATTTTACTGTCGTTACACTAGTAAAAATTATCTGAGTCATGATGCTTAATTGACAGATATTTTAACAATTAGAAAAATGCTAGCTGTATATTATAACCTGTTAAGGATCACAAGGATTGATGCAGTCTAAGAATGGGAAACTTAACAATCATCAATGGCTAGTTCAGACCACAGTCTACTCCTTGACTGAATATTCTCCATGAAATTCTCAATTAAAAAATCTCAAGTCTTATCTTTAAACTGCCTGATTGTACTACAGCCTTTATCATTTCTTTCAAATACACCTTTGCATGTGTATTTGCAAAGATCAAGAAGAAACCCTTCGCATGTCATGAAGAAGCATCCTGGTATGTGTCAAGAAGTACATTATCTGGTTTTAAAGCCATTTCTTCAATATCCACATCTTCAGTTTTGTCATAATTGTCATCACTCTCTTTACTTTGTTCTTTTCTTACTGCCTTTAAACACTTGTCAAGTCTCTTTATGAACAGGTCCACATCCTGCATCTTCATTCCAATGGCTGATGCAGCATTTAGGTAAGCACAAGGGTAATTATTTGTATGTGACATAAAGCCTCTGAAAGTATAGCCACTCACAGTTTGCACAGACCCAAGAGGCACAACCCTGAAAGAAGAAAGATTTACCAATTTAATATGTCTGGTAATGGTAACACAATGTCACCCATAAACAAAAGATATGTGTTACAAAGTCTTACATCCACTTATTAAGAAGTTTAAAACAGGAATAAATCATGGCCTACGAAAATAGACTGTATCAACTTTAAAATGAAATTCTATAACACACTGCTTTTTTACATAGAAAAGTCCTGCCTACCGTTTACTTATCTGATTATCGTTTACTTATCTCCTATTAAAGACCTATAAGCTCTAGGAATCTCTTTTTATTTTACTTTTGCCAGTATATTTTTCTCTTTACCTGAAGCTCTAGGAATCTTAAACACCTCTACATCTTCTTTAAAGAAGTAAAAAGAAAATGATCTGGTTTTGTGTCAAATCTGGAATATGACTTCATATATACACCCTTCACTGAAATATTGAAATTTGCAAGTCAAACCACTGTAATTGTCATGTTACCTCAAATAATCAACAAACTAAAAGTCTAACTATCTGATCAGTGCTATGCAATGGAAAGTTTTAAAGCCAAGATACAGAAGAAGTTATGTAACTGTTTATAGTGGGGTGGTGGTCAGCAAACAGTAATATTCAGCAAAGGCACCTGCATTTTTAAAGCTTGATTTCACTGGCATGTTAGATATAAGCAGATTTCTAATACTCTAATCATTTAGCTATGTTTTAAAGAAGTCAATGAGGCTCAACTTAAACATAAAGACAAATAGTGGCAATACTAAAAGCAATGTCAAGAAATCCATTTTAGAAGTGTCAAAACTATATTGTATATAGATAAGAGTTCATCAAGGTAAAAAGTAAATTAATCTAAGATTTTACTTTTAAAAAGTTGTACTGTGATATAAAATCTCTATCCTCTGGTAGCTACAGAAAAATTCTTTAATAGAAGCATGTAAAGTATTTACAGCAAGATATTTTCAAGTCATTTTTCTCTGACCTCATCAAATCTAAAATGAAAAACGAGATTCATTTTTCAGGCCATGTATACAGAAGAGGAAAAAGTACAATTTTCTAAGGCAGTTACATAGGCAAGGATTGCATACTCCTTATTTTTTTAGTTTAGGAAGAAGGCTTTTCCTTAACAACACTTTCACTTCAATTTAGTGATGAAGATGGCTTATTTCTAATACCATAATGTGACTCGCTGAAGATCATCTAACAAAGGAAATAAAGACAAAAAATCTATATAGAGAGGTAATAAAACTTTGTTTCTGTACATCTATGAAAACAAACAAGATTCATGTCTTTTTGTGACGATTTCAGGCATAAGCAGTCAACAGGTGGGCATACAGTAGCCTTACAGATTCTCTAACTCATCATTCTTTACTCCATGATGAATTCGCAGGTATAGTTCAGCATACACTTGGGGGACTATTGTTGAGGAAAGGTATTTTATTGGAGTTAACTTTGAAAAGCCAAATAGACCCACATCTATTTTAAACACACTTACCTGGCTCCAGAAACCTGTCTGGTAAAAAGCATCGAGCCGAGCTGAGTGACGGCTTCGTCATGGTGTTCATCTAGTGTTTTAAGTGTCATAGCTGAAAAAGAAAAAAGTACCCTAATAAGCGTTGGTTTACTGGCATAAAAATCATTCAAATAATAACAATAATGATGATGAAGACATTACTTTTGATTCATTGTCAAGTGGCACAATTTCACTGTAACATACTTAATAAATCATAGGGATTTCTTTATATATCAGACAAAAATATTTTAATGTAAATTAACATCTCAGAATACGAAACAGAATTTCCATATCATCCTTCAGGAGAGTAAATTTTTCCAACTAAAGAGATGGAACAATAACACGATCAGTATGGCTGTTTATTCAAATTCAACCAAGTTTTAAAAACTTGTAAAGTGAGGATGTGGGATATATTTCAGTACATATACAAAACTAAGTAAGATCAAATTCTGCATATAGAAATGGAATTGATCGTTCTGAGGCTGTGTGGGTAAACTGGATGGCATACATAGCACCACTCGTAGCTACCATTTACTAAGGACTCACCATACTACATGCTTCACAAACAATCGCAACCAATCATTAAACAATTTTGCATGTGAGGGAAAAGGAGGTCAGAGGCTAGGACATGGAAGATTTGGAATTCAAGCTACACAATATCACCTTCTATAACATCTACATAGATCATAAATCAGCAAAGGACTAATTGGGGTGGTTTTTATTATATATTGGTGTTCAAATGGTATTCCACAGAAGCCCATTCCTAAAAAAGGCTTCGGCTACAAATGATTCACTTTCCTTTCTTCAGATATCTGTGAAATATGAAACATTATATTACATATATTCACAATTTAAAAGGGGGTAATTATGAAGCTTAAAAGATAATTAAGTTCATAAAAGTCAATATTCACATTATTGTTTTTAGTAACCCCTATATTACATGACAAAAACATAGTCCTTATATACACAAATGAAAATACCATAAATACAAATTTCTTTAACATCCATAGGCTAAAGAAAACAAGCAATAATGACATTAAAAACAACATAATATTTAATTTCTGGTATGTTAGGGTTCTGTTAACTGGAGAAAGTTTTGTTTATTTGTTTGGTTTAAATAATAGAGACAAGGTCTCACTATGTCACCCAGGCTGGTTTTGAGCTCCTGAGCTTAAGTGATCTCCCGCCTCAGCCTCCCAAAGTGCTAAGATTACAGGCACGGGCCACCACACCCGACCTGGAGAAAGCTTTAATTATTTATAAATAGAGTTCTGGTTAGAAACAGGACTTTAAGTATTATTTTCTGTATTTTCATTATAATACTTAATATTGACTCTGATTCTCTCAGTGTATAGGCTTTATCTTAGAAATATATTAAAATATTTCAAAAGTCTAACTAAACTTTTTCAATTTACAAATTAAAATACTGTGATGAATTTAGAAATATCATTATAACTAGAAAGAGTTTTCTCTCTTTCTAGAAGTACCAGCTTCCTCCTAGAGATGGATCATAAGTATTTGTTTTTCTTTAGGAAAAAAGAAATTACCTAAAGATATGGGATTGTGAGGTGTATGCAACAGTCTTTCATTGTAGGCTTCTGACAACTTCTTTATTTGGTTGGACAAATATGAAAACATTTCCTGCAACAATAAAATGTCACATTTAAAACAAATCAAATATCTACTGCCAGATTTAATAAGACAAAAATCTGATTGGTATGAAGTCTACATTGTAAATGAACCCACCCATGTGCCTTAACACCAATTCTCTCCTTTGCCACAACACAGTGAAATTCAAAGCTGCTACAACTATCAGAAGCCACAGGATTTTAGTAAAGGCAAAGAACCAGCACACTTTCTCCCTTCACTAGTATGTATCTATCACAAATCCATCTTCTTCTCAGAACTTCCAGATCTACCACTCTGGAACTCGTAGCTATCAACCTCTTCCCTGGACACAGCAATAGATCCTAAATGATTTTTCTGCCTGTTCTCCACCGTTCTATAATCTGTTCTATACTCAGAGACTAGAGAGGTCTTTCAAAAGCATACCAGTTCATGCCTCTCCCCTGATGACTTCCTCCAGTAACTATTAGAAAACCACACTCTTCATTTCTAAGGCCCCACATAATGTGACCCAGCCAATATACTCAACCTAGTGACTATCATTTCCCCTAGTCACTACACACCAGTCACATTAGCCTCCTTTCCAATCATTCTAGTGTTCAAACCTTTGTGCTTGCTTTCCCTGAATTTCCTAGATTATTCCCCAAGTGGTCCCTCTTGTCAAATACTAAAGACACCCGCCTTTGTTAACTTCCCTATTAAAGCAGCTTTCCAACTCTGCCAATCTCCTTCCCAATCCCAGTCTCCTTCCAACATATTACCTATTTTGGTTCCTTCACTATACTTGCCACAATCTGAAATTATCTCATGCATTTGCTTAAATCAGTATTGCCTATTACTATGTATTACAGGGGAAAAACTCCTCGACCACAAGGACTTTGTCTTCTTCACCACCGTTGCCCCAGCACCAAGAAAAATGTGCCAGACTTTAGTACCATAAGTTATTTAGGAAAAGGTAGTTTATAAATGTATTTCCTTTAAATCACACAACATTAAAGTGAACAATTCCCTTACTTCAATTAAAAGAATATAGCAACTCCCATAGTCCAAGCTTGAGCCCAGGAGGTCAACATCAGCCTGGGTAACAAAACAAAAACAAAAACAAAAAAAAAGGCAACTAAAACTAAAAATTGTCCCACTCTGAAAAATAAAATATATTCAATAGTAGAAAATATAATAAAAATATATTTTACAAGTATCAAATGTCACATGTATATAAGTGGCAGTTTAACAGTTACAAGTAAATATTAAGTTGGCAACTACTTGACCTAAAATTTTACTTTCTTCTCCTCACAAGACCTTTAAAAAGTGTTGAAATCAGTATCTGCCCAACTACAACTGCAGCTAAACAAACCCATTTGCACTGAGCTCCTCTAATCACAGACAAAACATATAAACTCTAAGGATACACCAAACAGCCAGCGGCTAACAGAGTGCCCAAGCAGAGACAGCAAGAAATGACACTTCTCCAACCTCAAAGGCCAAGATACCCTGATCCCACACTGAGTCCCAGAGGAATTTTTTCATGTCTGAAACACACAGATGATTAACTCCATCTTTTGTTAGGTAAAGATTAAGAGGAAAACTCCTATCAGGTTTATGAATTATTAATGAGACTACTTAAGACCACAAACAGTTTCACTTCTGTCAACCCAGTACATAGATTTTATATTCTCACCTAAAATTTTTGAATAATCATTTTTAAATTTTAGGATACTTTGTAATATTAATTCTCAGAATGTTGGAATTACAAAAATCTTAGATCACTAAAATAAATTCATTCCTTTTATATTCAAAAAGTTAACATCTACAGTGGCCATACTTAATGAAGCTATTAATAAATGTTACTGTTACATGAGATAAGCCTTTCTCTTTTGTTATTTAAAGTATAGAGAAATATTTAAGGAGACAAATGGCATTATTTCCAGAAACAAACAAAAAAGCATCTTTCCTTAGACATATAAAAATATCCTGGGCTGAATGTGGTGGCTCACGCCTATAATCCCAGCATTTTTGGGAGGCTGAGGCCGGTGGATCACTTGAGGTTAGGAGTTCAAGACCAGCCTAGCCAACATGGTGAAACCCCTTATCTACTGAAAATACAAAATTAGCCAGGCATGGTGGTGTCAGCCTGTAATCCCAGCTACTCAGGAGGCTGAGGCATGAGATTCACTTGAGCCCGGGAGGCGGAGGTTGCAGTGAGCCAAGATTGCGCCAGCTTCACCATGTTGGTCAGGCTGGTCTCGAACTCCTGACCTCAGGTGATCCACCTGCCTTAGCCTCCCAAAGTGCTGGGATTACATCCGGCCCTCGTCCCTCCTTCTTAACCCAATATTCCCATACTACAAAAGGTGAAACAAGAAGATAATCAAATGGAACAAATCAACAGTTTTTCCAGCAATCAGAACAATTCATAATTTTTTAGTAACACACCAGGGTTAATAAAGAGGAGAATTCCTGGGTTTCATCCATACATTTTCATCTCCTATAAAGTAATTAGGTTACTAATTTAAATGCTATTTTTTTAAAGCAGTCACATATTTTCATTTAGATATTAAATGCTGATTTTTCTTCACTTATATTATTCACCAAAGTCTTAAATGGCCTCCGTCTTTCCAATTTACTCTGAAATTCATCAAACTCCCAAAGGCACAAACAAACCTCATAGGCAGGAAATGCCTTTTACAGAGCCCTACCCCCTACAAACCACCTAACAACAACATAACCCACACCCATCCTTCATTTATCCTCAAGCATATATTCATGAAGCAAAATTTTCTCCAGTTTACATATTTCAGTGGTGAAGACAATTTAAAATATTATTCTATCTACTTTGGCAGCCACATTAAATACCAATGTGGTCACATCTGTGAATAAGCTGAACCTGATGAGTACTTAATTTATACTCAGGTTAGCTATTTCTGAAAAAAGAGAAAATGTTTCCTAAGCAACACCCCTAGAGGGGGTGCTTTTAAACTTACTGATGCATACATGGCTACTAAAAAGTGAATTTGCCCAATGTTCAACTTCTAATACTTTAACAAATTAGTTTTTACCAGTTCTATCAATCACTTGCTAATGCCACTAGAATTCCATTTGAACTGTAGGTAATATTAGGATACTATTTTTAGACTACGAAGATAACACTAAAGTAATTAAATCTTATATCACTAGTATGGGAGTAATTAGATATAAAAAAATTTGAAGCAAGTTCACATCCATCAACAAATATTTATAATAATTTACTCTGTGTAAAGGGTTATAAGTAAACTAATAAGCAAATGTTTTAAATATCTTAAAGCACAATATGCTAAATTCTATAATATTCCACATGTTAAGCTCCTAAATGCTCTCCTATTAATATTACTACATTTTTAAAATATCATTTAGGAGACTATTCCACTATTCTACACTAATACTTAGCTAAGCAGTTTTTTACCTGATATATTAAAGCTACTACAGAACCTGTACTATTTTTTGCTACAGTTAAATCTATAACTGACATTTATTATAAAATACTTCTGTAAAGAAAGAAATTTATAAGCAACCCAAGAAAATGTATATAGAAAGATCTTACTTAAAAGAAATGAAATATTATTGATTTTCCATGTTCTCTGTACTGTATTTAACTTAATTTTAAGAGACTTTTCACTAGAGATAAACTGAACTGTATACCTGAATGCTAATGTCAGCTATATTTCTAGAATAAAAATACAAAACTTTACACCATAGTTCAAGATGTTAATGGAAGAGAAGCTGAATGATATTAAGCATTATCTTTCATATGGCCTTTTGCAAATTGATTTGCAGTCATGAAATTCGACATTTAGCCTGTCTCTCCCAGAATCCAAAGATGTGCATAATTCACTAAATTTTAAGTGAAACGGTCTTATGTAATCATGTCTTTGAAAACATACTGTTTCAAGTTATAGGATAAAATAAAGATGGAACCTCACATATTATTACAATATGTTTCACAAGGCAGGTAACAAACCAAAAGAAACATACTCACTAGTCTATTTCAAAGATAACATGAATGAATGGATGGATGGATGACTGACAGTAGGTAAATACTGAAGCAGACAGATGTCCATATTGGAGGAAAACAGTACTAAATATGGCATGCTGCTGTCCCTGACTGTGGTCAGCTAAAAGGATCCAGGCACACTTGGCAAATCTTGCTTCAGAGGCTACACCCATTTGCATTCAAGTTGTTAAGGCCCCATATGTAGGCCTGAAATCAGATGCTTCTGCAGAGATTGAACCACTCCACTTACAGGGCTGCAGATCTAGTAGTGTTTCCAAACTTAGCTCTGCTATAAGGACACTGAAGTGTATAACGTTCTTTTAAAACTTAGTTTGTCCCCCAGTTTTTAGCTCACAAATTCTAGCCACTGAGCAGCCATAGTGCTGTTATTCTTCTTCCACTTATCCAATTTAGCAGATATTTGCAACAATAAGCGATTACCTGCCTTCCCTGTTCAGCAAAGCACTCTTCTAAAAGGAAAGCTAAACGGAATAATGATCTTCTCCAGAAGCGAAACAAAAGTGAGGATAAACTTCTAAGACCATAGACTTTCTTTCTGCATAGACAAACTAAAAGATACAGCCTTACATTTTAACCCCTTTTTTAAAAGGGGTTAAATTCATGGTTATTTCTCCCCTCAATGAAGCAAATGTGTTGATCAGGAAGGGGATAAGGGCAAAGAGGCTCAATTCACACACAGAGCTCCACTCTCTCTGATCCTTTCACCCTTCAAAAAAGAAAGCTTAAGAAGGAATGGCTTCAAGCTGAGTTCTTGTCTGCCACTACTGTGAAAAAGAAAAAGCTTTTTCTGAAGAGATAAAGCTAGATGAAATAACCTCTAAAAATATCATTGTGGTGAATAAGGACATAGAATGGAAAAAATCCTAAGTTTTCTACTAACATTCCTTTTTTTAGTACACAATAACACCAATAATATAAAAAGAACTCTCAGTGATGGTATATAAATAGCTCTGGCTGGAGCAAAATAGCTTTGCCTCAGCTTCTCCAGAGCTGAACCAATAAACTATCATGATTAAATTTTCACAGTTCAAAAGCAAGTCCATTTAAACAAAAGAGGCCCTTATTTCTGCAACAAATCCAATAAAAAAACAACATTTATGCTACACATATGCAATTATGGTTTATGGAGGACATCCACATTTTTCAACAGAAAAACCTGCCTACTGAATGAAGTTATTAAAAAAGCAAACTTTAACTTACAGTGACAGAGTTCTCAAATGGGTATCTTAATACTTTGAAAATTACTCCTAGAGATATTCTCTCTTATAAATTATATACATAGAATTTTAAATAAAACCAATTAGTACATTACAGAGCCTTTGGGGTTTTACATACCTCCACTAGATAGAGTGGGAGGGTCACAAGATCACCATCTTTATGGCTCAAATGCCTAGCACAGAGCAAGTGATCACTCCCTCAACAATGGATGAGTGACTAGAAGTAGTGAGAAGAGAGTAGTAAGACGGAAAGCCCGAGAGACTTTAGCATCACACAGATCTGGCTTTCAATGGCTTTCAATGGCAATTCTGGTGGTACTTGGGCGAATACTTAACTCCCCTGGGTCTCAATTTTATCTGCAAAATGGGGATAATTCCTACCTCACACACTTGCTCTGGGTATTACAGGAAATAATAAATACAATGAATCTAGCACAGTTCCTTGCATACAGCAGAGACATTCATAAAAACGTTAGCTCCCCACCCACCTATTTTTCCCCTAGTCTAAAAGAGTTTTCAGGATAAAAAAACTACAGTTAGCTAGCACGACTCCTACAGACACATGATAATACACTGTAGCTATAATCCTGTTCTTGTCCTGTTCCTGTTTATTCTACTCTACTCTATATATCTAGATGAAAGGAAAAGAACAAAGTTCTGAATGTTACAAAGAGAATTACCTCCTGACATCTGAGATGAAGGCATCCAATTCATGAATACTACTCCAACATAAAATTTCTCCCATAAAGTGTTTACCCAGTGATAATAAAGAACAAAGTCCCAATGAAAGTGAGCTGCCTGCTGGATTCATTCACTAGCTGAGCTACAATTCCTGCAGGTCATCCTCAAAGGAGGTGGATTTTCACTCACGCTAAGCAAAATGTACACATGCATGGGCCTTTGGAATCAATCATCTACAAGTTGTCAAAAATCTTAAAGTCAAAAACCTAAATGTCACAAGACAGAACAATGAAGACATAACAGAAATTTCAAAAAGATGACAAAATCCCTAAAATCAACAATTCCAAAATCTTAAGGTTAGAAAAGTGCTTCTGCTAAGCAGGAAGTACAATGCCTGTTATATACAACAGGTAATCACCATTCCTTTTCACAAGTTTTCGACTATATCCATATAGTTGAATATTTAGAGAAATGTTTCTATAAGAACATAGAAATATACAGTAGATTATTCCCTTTAAAAAAAAAAAAAAAAAGGCTGGGTGCAGTAGCTTACGCCTGTATCCCAGCACTCTGGGAGGCTGAGGCAAGAGGATTGCTTGAGCTCAGGAGTTCGAGACCAAACTGGGCAACATGGCAAAATCTTGTGTCTCTACAAAAAGTAAAAAAAAAAAAAAAAAAAAAAAAAATTTAGATGGGCAAGGTGGTGTGCACCTGTGGAAACCAGTTACTCAGGAGGCTGAGGTGGGAAGATCATCTGACCCCAGGGAGGACAAGGTTGCAGTGAGCCATGATCATGCCAATACACTCCAGCCTGGGTGACAGAATGAGACCCCAGCTCAAAAAAAAAAAGAACATATAATTCACAATGGAAATCGGTATCAAAATATTATTTGCAACTGGACACAGAGGTACATACCTATAGTCTTAGCTACTTGGGAGGCTGAGGTGGGAGGACTGCTTGAGCTCAGGAGTTCAAGTCCAGCCTGGGCAGCATAGGAACACCCCATATCTTTAAAAATATGTGTGTGTGTGTAAAATTAATTTTCCAGAAAGATACTTATTCTATATAAAATATGAGATTATACAACATTTGATCCAGGTGTGTGTTCATACATTCAACAAACATATGATGAGCATCTACTATATATCGAGTAAGGGATGCTAAGATTAGAGGGATGGATGGCAAATTCCAAGGGGGGCATTAGTCTACCAAAGTACTCATAATTAAGGACCAAGTTTCATTTCAGACACATAATAGTAATTTTTTAGCAGAATACACTCAAACTCTTAGTTTAATTTGCTAATTAAATAAGTTTAACTACAAAATTACTCAAGACTTATATTAGTTTATTGTAGTAAATATTGCATATTATTATTTTTATTTATGGTTTCGAATTCAAGAACAAAAGCAAGAAATACTAAATAACATGCTTATTTGGAATTATAATGACAGCATATAGAAATCTTAAAAGTTTCAACCTTATGCAAATGCAAAAAAACTGAAATCATAACAGTCTCTCAGACCACAGCACAACTAAATTATAACTCAACGTTAAGAAACTCACTCAAAACCATGCTACTGAAACTGAACAACCTGCCTTGAATGACTCCTGGGTAAATAATGAAATTAAGGCAGAAATAAAGAAGTTCTTTGAAACTAATGAGGAAAAAGAGGTAACATACTGGAATCTCTGGGATACAGCTAAAGCAGTGTTAAGAGGGAAATTTATAGCACTAAATGCTCACATCAAAAAGCCAGAAAGACCCCAAATTGACATTCTAACATCAACTAAAAGAAGTAGAGAACCAAGAGGAAACAAATCCCAAAGCTAGCAGAAGACAAGAAACAACCAAGATCACAGTGGAACTGAAGGAGACAGACACGAAAAACCATTAAAAAAAAAAAAAAATCAACAAATCCAGGAGCTGGTTTTTAAAAAACAATTAATAAAAAATAGGTAGATTGTTAGCTAGACTAATAAGAAAAGAAAGAAGAATCAAATAGACACAATAAAAAATGATAAATGGGGTATCACCACTGACCCACAGAAAAACAACCAACCATCAGAGAATACTATAAACACCGCTATGAAAATAAACTAGAAAATGAAGAAGAAATGGATAAATTCCTGTATATATACATCCTCCTAAGACTGACCAGGAAGAAGCTGAGTCCCTGAATAGACCAACAAGTTCTGAAATTGAGGCGGTAATTAATAGCCTACCAACCAAAGAAAGCCCAGGGCCAGAAGGATTTACAGCTGAATTCCACCAGAGGTACAAAGAGAAGCTGGTACCATTTCTTCTGAAACTATTCCAAACAATTGAAAAGGAGGGACTCCTTAACTCATTTTATGAGGCCAGCATCATCCTGATATCAAAACCTGGCAGAAATTAAAAAAAAAAAAAAAAAATCTTCATGCCAGTATCCCTGATGAACATCAATGCAAAAATCCTCAATAAATTCCTGGCAAACCGGGAGCACATCCAGCAGCATATCAAAATGCTTATCCACCACAACTCAGTAGGCTTCATCCCCAGGATGCAAGGCTGGTTCAACATACGCAAATCAATAAATGTAATTCATCAAATAAACAGAACTAAAGACAAAAACCACATGATTATCTCAATAGATGCAGAAAATACCTTTGATAAAATTCAACATCTCTTCATGTTAAAAACCCTCAATAAATTAGGTATTGAAGGAACATACCTCAAAATAATAACAACCATTTATGACAAACCCACAGCCAATATCATACTGAACGGGCAAAAGCCGCAGGCATTCCCCTTGAAAACCAGCTCAAGACAAGGATGCCCTCTCTCACCACTCCTATTCAACATAGCATTGGAATATCTGGTCAGGGCAATCAGGCAAGGGAAAGAAATAAATAGTATTTAAATAGGAAGAGAGGAAGTCAACCTGTCTCTGTTTGCAGATGACATGATACTATATCTAGAAAACCCCATTGTCTCGGCCCAAAAGTTTCGTAAGCTGATAAGCAACTTTAGCAAAGTCTCAGGATACAAAATCAATGTGCAAAAATCACAAGCATTTCTATACAACAACAAACAAAGAGAGAGCCAAATCATGAATGAACTCCCATTCACAATTACTGCAAAGAAAATAAAATACCTAGGAATACAGCTAACTAGGGAAGTGAAGGAACTCTTCAAGGGAAACTACAAACCACTACTCAAGGAAATTAGAGAGGACACAAACAAATGTAAAAACATTCCATACTACGGATAGGAAGAACCATTATCATGAAAACGGCCACACTGTCCAAAGTATTTATAGAGTCAATGTTATTTCCATCAAACTACCATTGACATTCTTCACAGAATTAGAAAAAAACTATTTAAAAATTCATATGGAACCAAAAAAGAGTCCGAATAGCCAAGACAATCCTAAGCAAAAAGAACAAAGCTGGATATATCATGCTACCCAACTTCAAACTATGCTACAAGGCTACAGTAACCAAAACAGCATGGTACTGGTATAAAAACAGACACATAGGCCAATGAAACAGAATAGATAACTCAGAAATAAGACCACGCATCTAAAACCATCTGATCTTTGGCAAACCTGACAAAAACAAGCAATGGGGAAAGGATTCCCTATTTAATAAATGGTGCTGGGAAAACTGGCTAGCCATATGCAGAAACTTGAAACTGAAACCCTTCCTTTCACCTTACACAAAAATTAACTCAAGATGGATTAAAGACTTAAATGTAAACCCCCAAATTATAAAAACAGTAGAAGAAAATCTAGGCAATACCATACAGGACATTGGCACAGGCAAAAATTTCAAGACGAAAATGTCAAAAGCAATTGCCACAAAAGCAAACATTGACAAATGTGATTTAATTAAACTAAACAGCTACTGCACAGCAAAAGAAACTATCATCAGAGTGAACTAACAACCCACAGAATGGGAAAAAAATTTTGCAACTTTCCATCTGACAAAGGTCTGATATCCAGAGTCTACAATGAACTTAAACAAATTTACAAGAAAAAAAATCGAACGACCCCATTAAAAAGTGGGTAAAGGACATGAACAGACACTCCTCAAAAGAAGGCATCCATAAAACCAACAAACATATGAAAAAAAACTCAACATCACTGATCATGAGAGAAATGCAAATCAAAACCACAAGATACCATCTCATGCCAGACAGAATGGTGATTATTAAAAAGTCAAGAAACAACAGATGCTGGCAAGGTTGCAGAGAAATAGGAACACTTTTACACTGTTGGTGGAAATGTAAATTAGTTCAACCATTGTGGAAAACAGCGTGGGTATTCCTCAAAGATCTAGAACCAGAAACGCCATTCGATCCAGCAATCCCATTAGGATATATATCCAAAGGAATATAAATTATTCTATTATAAAGATATATGCACACATATGTTCAATGCAGCACTATTCACAATAGCAAAGACATGGAATCAATCCAAATGCTCATCAATGATAGACTGGATAAAGAAAATGTGGCATATCTACACCATGGAATACTATGCAGCCTTAAAAAGAAATGACATCATGTCCTTTGCAGGGACATGGATGCAGCTGGAAGACTATCCTTAGAAAACTAAAGCAGGAACAGAAAACCAAATTCTGCGTGGTCTCACCCTAAGTGGGAGGTGAACAATGAGAACACATGAACACAAGGAGTGGAACACTACACACTGGGGCCTGTCAGACGGATGCAGGGAGAGGGAGGGCATCAGAAAAAATAGCTAATGCATGCTGGGCTTAATACTTACGTGATGGGTTGACAGGGGCAGCAAACCACCATGGCACACATTTACCTATGTAACAAACCTGCACGTCCTGTACATGTACCCCAGAACTAAAATAAATTTTTTTTTAAATCTTAAAAGTTACCATCTATATAATAAAGTGTACTTTTAAAATGACTTATAACTTTGTATAATGGTCTTATTGTTAGAGTTATAATATATTCCATTTATTTAGTTTAAAAATAAACTTAGGCCTGTAATCCCAACACTTTGGGAGGCCAAGGCAGGAGAATGGCTTGAGTCCAGGAGTTCGTGACCAGCCTAGGCAACATAGCAAGACCCTATCTCTACTTAAAAATTAAATAAATAAATAAATAAATAAATAAATGTATGATTTTAGCCAAATCTGAGGAGTGCTCAATATAAAACAAAAAGCAGCTAAGAAAAAAGAAAAAAAAATCTAAGAAAAAAAGACTATAAAAGATCAGAAATAAATACAGATAACTAATGCTATATTTCCAAGTTTTGATATTTGGGATATTTATGCATTCCATCTCAAATGCCATGAAATATTATCCACCTATGTATAAGTGTTAAAATGCTATGACACTGTATGTTTCCTCTCCAAGTTTCTGTTATATATACAAGTGACCTATGTGCCCCAAAACAAGGGGTATCAAACATGAATCTGCACCAAAATTCACTAGGAAAATTTTGTTAAAAATACAGTTGTCTAAGCCCTCCTTCTGACCTAATGAATCTGAATCTATCCTAAAGGAAAGCTAATTTTATAAAGTGACTCAAAACATAAACTCTCAAATAACTGCACAGTACTTGGCTTTCTAGACTCAGTTTAAAACACCCTTTCATAGTTCTACGGTTGTACTAGCCATCAGTACTACCTTAGGACCACACCACGAATGTCAATGTATAAATGCACTGTCTTTTTTCCAGGGAGATTTTACCTGATCCTTCCAGAGCTGGGGTAGGTGTCCCAGTTGGGTTTGGTAATAGATGCTCTCATACACTCTGCTTTCCTTTCATAATTCTCATCAGATTTGTAACTATTTAATATCTAGATTTCCTCCCCAAAGTATAATTTCCGTGGAGGTAAAGACTAAGTCAATCTTGTTTGTGGATTTAGCTTTAGGGCCTACACATAAATATTTGTTTGAATGAATAAACGAACGAGCAGGGGCCAATACTGTTTTTAAAAAAGGAATCAGATTATAAAGGATCAGATTATGATAGGCTAAGGAGTTTGAACTTTGTCTTGTAGGCAACCAGAACCAAAGCAAAAGAACTTGAAGAAAGTTGTGTCTTTTTTTTTTTTTTTTTTTTTTTTGAGATAGAGTCTCCCTCTGTTGTCAGGCTGGAGCGCAGTGGCGTGACCTTGGCTCAATGCAACCTCCGCTTCCCAGGTTCAAGTGATTCTCATGACTCAGCCTCCTGAGAAGCTGGGACTACGGATGTATGCCACCACACCCAGCTAATTTTTATATTTTTAGTAAAGACGGGGTTTCACCATGTTGGCCAGGATGGTCTTGATCTCTTGACCTTGTGATCTGCCCGCCTCGGCCTCCGAAAGTTGTGTCTTTAGAATATTAACCTGGCACTGCTCTACAATGTGACAGAGTAGACCAAGGTGGGGGAACAGTTGAAGTGTGAGTAAATTATTGTAACCATCAGGTGTGATGTGTTAAGGACTTAAATTAGGGAGGGGTAGCAGTGGAAATGGAAAGAAATGAATGTTGGAAACACTGTGAAGGACTTAATGATATAAGGGCTTAAGGTATAAAAGGAATCAAAAGTATCAGCATTAGAATGTTTATAACAGAGAAGGGAATTTACTGCTTCATCTCAGAGCCCAGTCCACAAGCAGGCATGGCTGGATAGAGTCTCAAATGACTTAATTCTGTTTTCCTTCTTATAGTCCCTAGTGTTGAGAAGTCTCTCTTGGCATGGCTAGAAATATGGCAGCTGACAATTGTAAGATTATATCCTTACAGCTTACTATCTGCAAAGCAAGAGGTCCCGTCTCTAAAAGATCAATCAAATCTACTGGAAGGATACTATCTCCACATGCCTGTGAACCAGACTAGCCAGATCATCTGCCCAACCTATGAAAGAAGAAGAAGGGACACTGTGATTGACAGACTCAACAGGACCACCTGGAGTCAGGGAGGAGCAGTTCTCCAATGACAGCGATTCTGCACAAGCAAACAACATATTATCCTCTCTAAAATATAACTGAGTTTTTTGGCCAGAGTAGCTAGATTTATTCACTGTTTTCGTCTCCTTTAGATATCAGTAGACCCATATCTTGAGCTTTACGGACATTAAACAGCTCCATAGCCACCAGGCTAGATTATCATCTATATTTAAAAAGGCAAGTAGAATTTATAAGTTAAGACAGAGAACAGGAGACCCAATTGCCTAGATTTCAGTCCATATTCCACAGTTCACCTCATACAAATCTCCATTTCCTATGAAAATGAGAATAACAACACCTCGTAAGAATATTTTGAGGATTAAATGTATACATAAAAATGTACTTAGAAGAGTGCCTTCCACATAGTGCTCAGTATTACGTGTAATTATTTCATATGTATATAAATGTATAAGGACGTATATGGTATTTATATAAACACAAACCTTGCATGGAAAGACTATGTTAAGAACGAATTTTACATGAAACCTTTCTAACCAATGGTCAAATCTTAATGCTCACCCTACTTGACCTATCAGTGCCATTAGCTATGCTAATCGCTCCCTCCTCCTTAATACACAGTTTGAAAATATTTGAAAAAAAAAAAAAAATTACATCTGTGCTGAATATGCAGTTTTTCTCGTCATTACTTCCCAAACAATACAGTATAAAAACTACTTATATAACATTTACATTGTATTCAGTATTACAAGCAATCTAGAGTTGATTTAAGGAATACAGGAGGATGTGCATAATTTATATGAAAATACTATGCCATTTTATATATGGGACTTGAGCATCTACAGATTTTGGTATCTGAGTGATACCAAGGGATGACTTAGGATACCATTCTTAGTCTTCCTCGTAACTGAATGTTCCTTCTAAGTCTCCTTTGCTGGTTGCTTTTCTCAGACCTCTTAATGCTGTAGTGCCCAGAGCTCAGTCCTTATACCTCTTTTCTGTTTAGACTTACTCTCTTGCAATCTCATCTAGTCTCTTGGCCAATGAACTCCCAGATTTTTATTTCCAGCCCAGTTCTCTCTCAATCCTAGACTTGTATATCCTACTCTCCACTTTGCAACTCTATCTTAAGGTCAATTCAAATTCAATTTTGTCCAAAACTGAACTCCTAGTCTTCCCCCAAAACCTATAGCTTCCCCATCATAGCTAATGGCTGTTCCATCCTTCCAACTGCTCAGGTCAAAAATCTCAGAGTTATTCTTTACTTTTCTCTACCATCCATCAGGAACTCCTATTCGCTCAATCTTCAACACAAACCTAGACTCTAACCACTTCTTACTACCTCCATTGCCACCATCTAGCTCCCAGCCAATATCACTTCTTAACCACTATAAAAGGCTCTTAACAGGTATCCATCCAGCTTCTGCCCTTGCCCCCCAATCTATTATCAAAACAGCAATCAATGTGAGCATTCAAAGCATGTCAGATCATTCTACTCAATTCAAACCTCCAATGGTTTCCTATTTCAGTCAGAGTATGAGGCACGGACCTTACTGTGACCTAAAAGGCCCCACATGATCAGCCCCATCCTCATTACCACCCTGACCTCAACTCCCACAGTTCTCCTCCTTGCTCTTTTTGCTGCAGCCACAATGGCCTCCTTGCTGCTTCTCAGATACACAAGGTCCACATCTGGCCTAGAGTCCTGATACTGGCTTTCTGCCTGAAACGCACTTCACCATCATATGTGTATATTCCCCTCAAACTTCAAGTTCACTGAATGTCAGGGTATTGGGCTAGGCATGGAGGCTCACGTCTGTAATCCCAGCACTCTGTGAGGCCAAGGCAGGTGGATCACGTGAGGTCAGGAGTTCAAGACCAGCCTGGCCAACATGGCAAAACCCTGTCTCTACTAAAAATATAAAAATTGGCCGGGCATGGTGACACATGCCTGTAATCCCAGCTACTCAGGAGTCTGAGGTGGGAGGATCTTTTGAACACAGGAGGCAGAGGTTGCAGTGAGCCAAGATCACGCCACTGTACTCCAGCCTGGTGGAGAGAGTGAGACTCTGTCTTCAAAAAAAAAAAAAAAACAGTCACCTTCTCAACGAGGCCTGCCCTAACCACTATATTTAAAAATCAGTTCCTGCCGGGCGCGGTGGCTCAAGCCTGTAATCCCAGCACTTTGGGAGGCCGAGACGGGCGGATCACAAGGTCAGGAGATCGAGACCATCCTGGCTAACCCGGTGAAACCCCGTCTCTACTAAAAAATACAAAAAACTAGCCGGGCGAGGTGGTGGGCGCCTCTAGTCCCAGCTATGTGGGAGGCTGAGGCAGGAGAATGGCGTGAACCCGGGAGGCGGAGCTTGCAGTGAGCTGAGATCCGGCCACTGCACTCCAGCCTGGGCGACAGAGCAAGACTCCGTCTCAAAAAAAAAAAAAAAAATCAGTTCCCACCACCACCTTATCATCCCAAATTCTCCTTAATCTTGCTTTTTTTCCATAGCATTTATCACCTTCAAGCAAACTTTGTAATTTCTGTATTATGTTGCCTGTTTATTGCTGGTTTCCCCCATGGGCAATGTGTGCTCCCCAAGAGCAAGTATCTTTATCTACTGTATTGACTGCTATATCTATCTATAGCTATATGCCTGACACATTACGTGTGGTCAATAAATACACAGTAAGTTAAATATTTACTCAATGAATCTTATCCCACATTCAACTTTACCTTTGCATTTCCATACTTTAGACTCCGCTATTTAAAATGGGCTTATTCAGATGCAGGGAGGAAAGCCAAGACAGCTTGATGAGGGTAAAAACGGGTATGAGGTAACATGAAACTGAAGAGACCATTGTGTTAAAAAGAGAAACTCAAATTTCCAAAATGTCCAATTTATATTACCAATATGCCTTAGAGTGGATTACTAAATTACAGGCCAGTTCTCATGATTACTATGTCCAAAGTCCAGAAAGTAACTCTTTTAAGAAATATTCCAGAGTCTTTTAAAACTAAAAGTGGCCTGAGATGTCAATTGTGTCTTTCACAAATGAAATGGGGAAATAAAATCTTTAAAACTTTTCCAGGACGAAATGACTAGTTATAGGAGAGCTAAGAACCACTGGCATCTGAAACAACTAAACTCACATATAAGCAGATAACAGATTTTCCTCATCTATAGAGAGTTGTCATCTGACATATGGATCTGGTTCCTTGAAAGATTTGCCACAGTCTTCTCTTGGCTACAACAATCTACGACCATGAATGATTACAATTTGGAGTTCATAAAACCAGAGTTTTATTCTTATTGTATAAAAATTCATTGTCAGACTTCCTGAAGTATAATTCATTCACATATAGTAAAATTCGGGGTGTCTCTTTTTTTGGTGCCCACTTCTATGAATTTTGACAAATGTATACAGTCAGGAAACCACTACCACTATCGTGACATAAAACGTTTCATCACCCTAAAAAGTTCCCTCCCCAATCCCTAGCCTTTAGCAACCATTAATCTTTCTTCTTTCCTTATATTTTTTACCTTTTCCAGGATAGCATATAAATGAAACTGTACAATACGTAGCCTTTTGAGTCTGGCTTCTTTCACATGGCATAATGCATTTGAAAGTCATTATCTTATTGCATATTTCGGTACATTAGCCATTCTAAAAGGTGTGTAGTGGTATTTCATTGTGGTTTTAAATTTGCATTTCCCTAATTACTAATAACATTGAGCATCTTTTCCTATATCACATAGATCTTAAGAAATGTCCTCACAATTAAACAATTACTTTCCCATGGAATGAATTAGTAGGGGAAGGAGGACCGGGGTAAAACAGAGCACAAGATTTTTAAACTTGTTATGTATTCATCCTAAGGCTATGAGAAGATCTATGAGATAATACATATGAAAATGCTTTAGAATATATAAAGTACTATTATAAATATAAGGCACTACAATTGTTATTAAGTGCTAGAAAGTTATCAGATTTAAAAACTGCACCAGAGGATTCACTCTCTCCCAGATAGAAGATGAATAAAACACTGACTGCCCTAGCTATACGATCTCTGTCTTTTGGAGGTGTCCTGAATTAAGCTAGTTGTTGGAGATAAAGTTCTGTTTTCAAGCATAAATGTAACTTCTTTTCACAACCAATATAACCAATGAGTTCAGCATTCGATAGTGATAAGAAATAGGCCGGGAGCGGTGGCTCATGCCTGTAATCCCAGCACTCTGGGAGGCTGATGCGGATGGATCACGAGGTCAGGAGTTGGAGACCAGCCTGGCCAATTTTAATCTCTACTAAAAATACAAAAAATTACACGCCTGTAATCCCAGCTACTCGGGAGACTGAGGCAGGAGAATTGATTGAACCCAGGAGGCGGAAATTGCAGTGAGCCAAGATTGTGCCATTGCACTCCAGCCCAAGACTCCTCTCAAAAAAAAAAAAAAGACAAAGATAAATTTACTATTTTAGTATAAAAAGATAGAGCTAACTTCTGACCTGGTTCTTCCTCCTGTGACTGACATCTCACCCCTAAACAATTTTCACGTTTCCAAAAACTAAAAAGATGACTTGTCCATTTGTCTTTTAAGAGCTTCTACCTTTAAGTGATAAATGAACTGAATTTTACTGAATAGGAGTCCCTAATGCAGGAGTTTCTAAAAAGTAAATAAATAAAAGTAAAATCACCTAACCAAGATTCCTCGTAATATCTGGATAGACAGGCTGACAAAAACTAATAGGAAACTGAATAACAGAGCTGAATAAATCGATCTGAATAAATAGTGTCGGACCATACTAGATGTCTCCCTCCCAATGCAAGAAACCAATAAGCAGAAACACCAAAGATTTGGAGCATGGTTCTAGTCGAGAATGTTATTCGATATATAAAGGGAAAGCTTACCTTTCTTTCTTTTAGTAGCTTTTTATAGCCATTTGATCCAAGTGACAATAAAGTAATAAGCACATCTAAAGAAGGCGAAGCTGAAGCTCTTCCTGAAATAAGAAGGATAAGTTACATTAAGAAGATGGGGGGGGGTAGCTGTAGAAATTAAGATTTATTACAGTAGCCTATGTACAAATGGATTTTTGTTAGTTACTTTTTCTGAAAAGCAACTTATTTATTTACCTGGATACATCTTGCTGATTTCCTGAATGAAGGAATCATTAAAGCCAGCAATTATAGCGCCACCTACTGGAACCATAAAATTTTTGTCCAAGCTCTGAACAAAAGCATCTATTCTACCAACTCGAGCCCCCTAGAATCAATATAATATTACATATTAGTTGCTAGGAAAACAGACAATTGCTATTAACAAATACATACCACAACGAAAAATTATAACTATTTGAGTTAATTAATATATTAGCCTGATTTAACCATTTCACGATATATACATGCATCAAAACATCAAATTGTACACCATAAAAATACACAATTTTTGTCAACTCTCTTAGAATAAAAATAAACACCATTAAAACAATGCACAGAAAAACCAACTGAAAATTTTTATTTTTATTTTCTTTGTAATAGTGCCAAGAAAACGTTTTTAAGTATTAAAACAAAATTTTTAATGGTGCTGTTTATATGTGGAACTTTAAGCTTACAACGTGCTTTCACACATAAATCATTTAATCTTCATAACAACTCTGTGAGGCAAGCATGGTTTCAGTATCAGCTCAGGTGGGAACTTTAATGAAACAAAATTTTACACCTTAAAATTTGATAAGAAAGAATGGATTTGGCCGGGCGCAGTGGCTCACGCCTGTTATCCCAGCACTTTGGAAGGCCAAGGCGGGCGGATCATGAGGTCAGGAGATCGACACCATCCTGACTAACACGGTGAAACCCCATCTCTACTAAAAAAACAAAAAATTAGCCAGACGTGGTGGCATGCGCCTGTAGTCCCAGCTACTTGGGAGGCTGAGGCAAGGGAATGGCATGAACCCAGGAGGCAGAGCTTGCACTGAGCCGAGATCTCACCACTGCACTCCAGCCTGGGTGACAGAGCGAGACTCCATCTCAAAAAAAAAAGAGAATGGATTCATCCCATGCGTCTCATCTGGGCTCCTTTTTGACAACAAATGTCTACAATGGGTTCTGTAACTATTAAGTGGTTTTAAACACCCTCTGTAAGTTCGAGGGTGGCCACCATAACCTAAGGGACTATAGCCATCCGAGTTGCCAAACAGTTAATTATACGTGTGCCTCTCTTTAATGCTTGCACAATCTACTACCTGTACGACCATTTTAAGCACTCAGATAACAAAAAAGAAATGCAAAGTTTTACTTTTAACATCACTTAATGGAAATTTTATTTGTATACTCTTGGCAAGTTTAGAAGCAATGTTTCTACATAACTCCTGCTCCCTAATATTGTAAACTTAGATGACTTCATTCCATTGCAAATGAACTTCCAGTGAAAATCTAATATTCTGGTGAAAAATTGAATACTTACCTACTAGAAATGTAAAAGTAAGTTCGGTCCTCGTCCAACACAGTCTATGACCTTCTGTCTAATGTGCTTCAATTTTCTCCTCTTAAAAATACAGATACTATCTAAATTACAACTAAGATAGCCTTTTTCTTTATCTGTAGCCACAGATTTTCAATCTGTATTCACAATCTGCATTCCTATTAATATTATAACCATATTTGACCTTCATTTTCACATCTTGCTATCTGAGGGAGAATAGAAGGAGCAGATAGCTGGCCTAATCTAAGAGTCCAGATCCAGGCAACAGGTGGAAGCAGCTGAAGCAGGGAAGAGGAGCGGCTGCTCTGGAGGCCATTATACAACTGTTCAAATCTTAACCTTCCTCTTCCTCTTCTAATTTCCTAATAAACCATAATCAGAGAAAATCTCACCATATCACAGGAAAACAGAGAGACACATGTAAGACTAACAGAATAAAAAAAAAAAAACTGGAAAACATGGGAAGTAGCAGCACATAAAAATAAGTGGAACAGTGACAGTTGCCTTTGTATTAATATTTTAGTACTGTCCAAGGCCTCCTGAGAGAAACAGGAACCTAAATTGGAAGCAGAAATACTAGAGGAATCAGTGCATCAGACGTTGTTAGAACCCTTCCATCACTAAAACACAGAAAGCATTTAAAAAGCAGCACATTCTATGGCAAGAAAACAAACAGGCCAGACCCAATCTCAGAAATGGTACAGAGCCCCCTTTTTTCAGCTACATCTAAGTCACCAGTACATGCTCTAAAATCCACTCTCAAAATACATTCGAATAAAAGCATTTATTACCACCTTCACAACTACCACCCTGGCCAAAGCCACAAACAAATCTCATATGGGTTGCTGCAACAGCCTTCCACTCTTGCCTCCCTAGTCTACTTCCCACATAGCATGTCACTCTTTCCTGCTTGAAATCCTTCCATGGCCAATGATCATACCAAGAATAAAATCCCAAACCCTTAACACACCTCAAAGCTCTACAACCACTGTTCACCTTGTTCATTATGGTTCAGCCATACTGGCCTCCTTGCTATTTCTCACACATTCCAAGCACACTCCTCCCTCAGCGTCTTGGCTATTAGCTTCTGTCTAGAATCTCTCTAGAGAGCTGCAAAGCCTCCTCCTTCATGTCATTCAGAGCTCCATTCCTAGATCACTCCATCTAATGACATCCGTCCTCCCCAAACACCACAGCATTTATCCAAGACTTGTCATACTCAAGGTTTACTCTCTGCTTTCCCACAAAAAATAGAATGCTCCATGAGGGTTAAAGACTTTGTCGCATTCACTATTTCATCTCTAGTTCCTACCCTGGTGCCTGGTACACAAGTAGGAACCCAGAAAGTATTTGTTGAATGAAGAGGCAATTAGGTTTGTGAATAAACAGTAGGAACACCTACTTCTCCCAAATTCTTAATAGGCAAAGTTGCCGCTTCCCACATTTTTGGAGCTTTACAATCTATTCTGACTCAAAATAATTAGTCTTATACACATATTTTTGGGACTCTACTATATCCCTCTCCATTAATCTATCCTAACATCCATAATCCATGAATCTCTTAAATTCATTTTAGTAAATATAAACAGAAATATAGGTTATTCAAAACTAATTTCCCTGGGGGGGCTACATGAGCATACAGAATACTCTACAGGCTCAGCATTAAGGCATTCTAGGGTCTCACCTTAAAAATAAAAAAGTTAAAAACATAATGTTAAAACAATAAAAATTTAAAAACATTTATAGTTTTCCTTCATTGATTGATTTTTGCAATATTATTTTCTCAAGAAGAGACTTAGAGTATTAGTACTTTAGTATTTTGTTTTTTAACAGAAAAATGGGACTTTGGAGTCGCACTGAACTAGATGGGCTATTTTGTAGCTATAGGACCTTGGGTAAGTCACTTAATCCCACTTATTTTATTTCTCCATGTGCAGAATGGGAATAAGAAGTACACTTAAATTGTCAGGATTCAGTTAATAACTTTAAAAGCCTAGTAGGATGGCTGACACATGGAAAATGTGTAGTAAATGGTATATATCAACAATAAGGACTATTGAGATGAATTAAAGCTAACTTTAATTTTTTAGAATGTCATGAAACAGCAACCTGCACTCAACAAGACTCAAGTATTCATTTGATTTAAATCAATAGTGCCACAACATCTTTTGGTGAAGGCCAATTTGGGAAAAATAGAATTTTTATATATTTGCTTTTTTGTTTTAAAGAAATATCCATTTTAGTAAGTTCTAATGCTCAATAGCACAGTACAGTGACTACAGTTAACAACAATGTATTGTATATTTCAAAATACCTAGAAGAGAGGATGTGAAATGTTCCCAACACAAAAGGATGTAATAAATGCCAGGTAATGGATAGCCTGAATACTCTGACTTAATCATCCCACAATCTGTACATGTATCAAAATATCATATGCACTCCATAAATATATCTAAATATTATGTATCAAAGAAATTTTTTTAAAGAAATGTCAACTTTAGAAGGTAATACATTATCTGCAACAGTATCTGCATTTAAAAGTTTATTCACCCATCTTATAGTTTTTTTTGGTTAAAATTTTAGTAAAACCACCTCCCAAATGCAGAGAGGTAATGACAAAGCAGAGTATTAGGGATGTACAACTCCAAGGGCACCTTTCTTATTGTATTCTGGAGCTCTTTTTTTTTTCAGACGGAGTCTCGCTCTGTCACCCAGGCTGGGTGCAGTGGCGCTATCTCGGCTCACTGCAAGCTCCGCCTCCTGGGTTCATCCCATTCGCCTGCCTCAGCCTCCCAAATAGCTGGGACTACAAGTACAAACCACCACATCACCCAATTTTTTTTTAAATTTTAGTTTTGTAGAGATGGAGTCTCGCTTTGTTGCCCAGGGAGGTCTCAAACTTCTGGCTTCAAGTGATCCACAAGCTTCAACCTTCCAAAGTGCTGGAATTACAGAGATGAGCCACCACACCCAGCCTCTTTTAGTTTTAACCTCTTCAAGTACACCACCAAATTTTCTAGTATTTAAAAATATGTTGTATCATTAAAATGATCATTACGAAAACTTTATAGGCATCTGAAGGGTACAGAAATATAACACTAAAAAAATTAAATGTACACAATGAATATAACTATGTAAAAACAATATGCATACAAAAAGAGAAAAAGTAAATACATAAATTGTTAAGGATATTTGTTAGGGTAATAGCGTTATGAGTGATCTTCTACTCCTTCCTCATTTTCCTAAACTTTTAGTAATGCTGATGGTATCTGACTTTTAAAAGAAGAGAAGCTGCTAAAAATTACAGAGAAGAGGAGCAAGGGGGAAAGGGAAAGGAGGAATAAAAATCAACCACTGAAATAAAATGTTTTTCAAGATTTCCAGTGTAGAAAATAGTACACCCTTCCTCTGTGACCATACAAATTAGATATAACCTAGTCCAGAATAAGTGAAGAAGCCTTAAAAAGTTAAGGAATAACGAAAAGAAATACCAAGGAAGTGGTAAACAGTCTTTCTCTAAAAGTTTTAAGAAATCCCGACACACCATGCCTACAACCCACTCCACCTCTGGACTTGCTACATAAATTAATCCATTTCCTGATTGGTTTAAGCCAACTTGAGTTGGGTTTCTGTTACTTGCTGCCAATGACATCCTAACTGATACAAAGGTGAGTAAAGAAATTAAGCAAATCTGCGATTACTATTTCATATAAACCACATTTATGTAAAAGATGATACTAGTATACGAAAAATAATATAGAAGACAAAAAAATGTACTAGATAGTATCTGTTGTGCTTCAGAGCATTTACCATATCGGAGCAGGCCACAGGTAATCTGCAAATAACTTATGCCCACATAACACAAATCACATGTATGTCAAAACTGAATGTGTATATTAACATCATTATGCACACAAACTATGTAGTCCATATCATACATGCATAAATACAATAATTCATTTATTCACTGACTTTGTTCAGTAACCAGTTATTGATTGTCCATTATGTACCAGATACTGTCTTAAGTATTGAGGGCACAGCAGTGAACAAAATAAAGTTCTACTCCAACAGAACCTTAATTATAATTACTGTCAATAACAAACATTATATCAAACGGTGATAAGTGTTCTGGAGAAAAATAGCAAGGAGCCATTAATTATAAGAAACATCATTATTTTATATATCACTACATTAAAAAAAATTGCCTATTAACACTGTAAGACACCACTGATTATAAGACATCACAATTTCAGATGTCAAAATATAGAACACTGCATCTTAAAATCAATGAACATGGTAAAAAAGCAAAAAGAGGGATAGAAAATGCTAGCAAGGGCTGGGCACAGTGGCTCACACCTGTATTCCCAGTACTTTGGGGGGCAGAGGTGGGAGGCTGGCTTGAGCCCAGGAGTTTGAGACCAGCCTGGGCTGCATGACAAAATCCCGTTTCTAGAAAAAAATACAACAAGTTGGCTAAGCGTGATAGCGCACACCTGTGGTCCCAGCTACCCGGGAGGCTAATGTAGGAGGATGACTTGAGCGTGGGAGGTTGAGGCTGCAGTGAACTGTGGCTGCACCACTGCACTCCAACCTGGACAAGAGAGTGAACCCCTATCTCAAAAAAATAAAAAAGTAGAAAACACTAGTGAGAAAGGGGGAGGTGTTAGATAGGATTTGACATGTTTGCCAAACTGAGTATGTATATTAACATAATTATGCACACAAACTATATAGCCTGTATCATACATGCATAAATAAATACAATATTTCATTTATTCATTCACTTTGTCCAGTAACCGGTTATTGATTGTCAATAATGACAAAAATTGATAGAGTTTCTGAGGAAGTCTCACTGACGAAAAGAAAACTACGCAACTCTCTAGAAGAGCAATCCAGTGAGTGGGATGAGCAACAGCAAAGGCCTGGAAGTGCAGGCATGTGACAAAATGGAAAAAAAGTAAGGCAGCAAGGGTGGTTGGAGCACAGCAAGCAAAAGGAAAGCAGAAAATGAAATCAGCAAATCAGCAAAGGCCTGAATACACAAAGCCTGTAGGCCATAGTTCTTACAAGTGACATGGGAAACAAAGACATATTTTCAAAAGTAGAACCTCAAACAAATGACCAGGATCTAGCTGATGCTTAAAAAAAAAAAAATACAAAAACCTGCCAATTCTACAGGTATATACTAGAATGTTTACAAATGAAGTCACTTCTAGTCTAAGATAATAAGGTACAATAATTCCTTAAATATAGAATAAATCACATATTTTTAAAAATGATATAATCCAGTATATTAGAAAAATGAGAATCCTGGTAATGAAACAGTCTCAGAAAGTTAAAAGCTAAACCACTAAAGTATTTCCATGTTGATTCTAGCCTACCAAGCTATCAGTCCAATTACCACCATAGTACCAAAGAATAATTACTTTTATTGAGATTATCAGATGCAAGTTCCTAACACAACCTGAAGCAGATGGTCATAAATAACTGTTTTTACTATATCAGATTGTAAGAAAAAGTAATAATCCTATAATATGTTAAACTGAATTTTTCCTTGACATATATATTTTAAACTCTCTTACCTGCTGAATGAGGTGCATACACTTTGAAGACTGCACTCCATAAGCATTATTGACTATATGTGGAATGCCATAATTAGCACAAATCACAGCCAGTTCTTCTAATCTATAAACGTAAATATTCAATAGAAAGACATACTCACACTGTGCTTTATAAATGCTAGTGCAGAAACTTTTTAAAAAATTTACTAGTTATCCTGAATGTACACCAAGGGAAAAAAACGACAAATACTGAAATTTCTATTGCAGTATTTTGACATGTAATACAGCAGCTTGGAAATACAGAGCAAGCGCTTTTGAATAAACCTTAAAAGGCTTTTAAATTAATGTTATCAATATATGAAAAAAATACAAAAATTTATGTAGATGGTAAATCATTTTAAAATTAAAAATTCCCTAAATAGAAAGCCAGAAGATTTATTTATAATGACCCCTCACAAGGTGGTATGCTCTTTTTTTTCACTTTTGTTTGCTTACCATACCGAAGCTAGTATCTGCAAAATAATTAGCATATCTGGAATCTTAAGAAATCTTACATTAAACATCTCATAAAATAAAAAATGCATACTCAAATAGACTTTAATGTATTAAAAAATACAGAACATTAAAATGTGTCATTACCAAAATAACTAACATTTTCCAACAACTTGGATACTGAGGAATCTTTTAAATAGCTCCTGGTTTTAAATCCACCCTTATCTACTCTTACTTTTTCATTTTACACCTCTCATATTAATCTGAGAGTCTAACTTTATGCAAAGTAAGGTAACAAATTTCAGTGGCAGCATAATAAATAGATGTTCTTTCACAAAGCCAAATACTTCTTGTGACTGAGCTCATCTTTAATAGAAATGTCTTCATGCTATGAAACTAAAACTAAATCCTATGTTTTAGTAAAACTATTAAAGTTTTCTTTCTAAAGTATAAAGAATTTGAAAGCATTTTTATACAAGTAAAGTCCTTTTTGACAGGATATATTTCAAATATATAGTTTGAATTACCAATTTATGCATAATACATGTACTATTTCTAGTAGATGTCATTAATATATTTTTAACTGTAAGCAGGAATACCATTATGTTCATCTGTTACAAGTTTTCTTTTTTTTTATCCAGTTTGCCTCAGACCAAAAACAAGTTATCAATTTGCTTGCTTGAAGTCTCATGAATTAAAAATTCATTTTATCATTCATTTTCACAAACCCTACAAATTGATATAGAAATTCTTTTTGTTACTTCAAACTAATCAGATGATGTTTTTAACAAAATAGACCTTCTGGGATACACACAAGTATTTTCTTCATAAAATAAAAGGTACTTTCATATGTGTGTGTTCTAATGAAAATATTCCTTAATAAAAAACTTTGAAAATAAAGCTCCATAACATTAAGCTCTATTTTTAAAAGAAAAAAAAAATAACTTGAGAGTACTTTTAAATAATCTGAATTACCTAAATCTGTTAATGGTTAGGGTGTGTTTAAAAAACAAACGTATTAAATGAAAGGAGAAGCAGAAAAAATATTTTTCATATATATCAAATTGTTTTCTAACTTAGAAGCCAATTTAACGTGTTTATCAGTTAGAAGAAATAATACCCTTTTTTGCAACATATCCCTTAAGTGAATTTCCTCTACTTTTTGTCTAATTAACTAATAAAAACAAAATGTATACTGTACCCAAAAAATTAAGACTATAAAGGAATGAAGCTTGATGTAAAAAAAATCAAAATGTAGTTTTAAAATTTAATAAAGTCAGAAATTCAAACATTACTGTGCACCACCCTCTTCCTAAACTTCACTCTTATTCAGAAATATTCATTACACAAAAGTGACAAACAAGAATTTTTCTGACTGATAAAAAGCTTTATTAAATTTTTTCTAAAGGAGATAATACGGGTAAAACACTTAACACTGTGCCAGGCATACTGTAAACATCCGAAAGACACTAGTCAAAATGAAACAAAAGCAAAGTATCCACAAGGATAAATAATCCAACTAATACAAATATTCATTAGCTGTTTTTCAAAATGTGATTTCTATCACATTAAAAATTTTATATATATCAAAACCACCAATAAAGAATGATGTTTATTTAATATTTCAATATAAATTTGAAATCTGGTAAGTAATGAATAAACCACAGCAGCATATGCAAAGTAATCTTAAAATAGAGTTCACAGGCTCATGAATGTAGTAAGGTAAATTTTTGAGAGCATAGTTAAAAAATTGTCTCTTACAATCTGCCTATAAGATAACAAAAGCCAACATGGCATTCATTACTGCCAAATAATGTACTTCCATGAATTAAAACCAAGGTATAACTCGATGCTACAAGAAAAGCCCAAAGCCAATATAGTTCCTACGAATTATTACCTCTTCCATTCAAAATGTTAAAATGAAACAACAAAAAAAAAATTGTAGTCAAAAACAGAAATCTATATTACTAGACCTGAGCCTATTACATTTTCAGAATAAAAATGTGTGGCTATCCTTTAGAAGAGTAAACCTTTGCTTTTTCTCTCCTTTTTGCTTTTATTTTCTTAAATATTTGTATTATTCTCAAAATGCAGACAATGACAACCACTATGCACACATAAGTATACATCTGAGTTAATCTTCCAATTACAGCAATTTGAAAATAAACAATCCTAAATTTTTAATTTATTAATACTGATAGCAATGAAAAGAAGTAAACTCAACATTTAGCTTAGAAAAGTAACTTCTATTAAATAATAAGAAAAAACATGCTAAGAGATCAGAAACAGGACAAAGAGCAAGGAAACAGAGACAGTCTGCATCTACTCAAGTGATAAAGAGAGCTCCCCACCCTGTACTAGTTGTTTTCCCTTGTTCTATTTCAAATGGTTGTTTTCCCAAGCCATTACGCTATTTCTTCACAAAGTCAATCTATTCTCTTAGAACAGATCATTCACCTATTTATTACGAAGTGTTATTTAAGCATATTTGGGAATTAGTATATCATATTTTATTTAAAAGACTGATAACTTAAGGACAATAATCACAAATCATTTACCTATCAGGCACCCTTGGAGCAAAACATGATGTAGTAGAATGAATACACAGAATGTAATCAGGCCCAAGTTCCTGGACTTTAGCCTCCACTGTTTTCAGGTCTGTACGCAGCTCGTCACCTTCCAAAACATTTTCTATCACCACAGGCTCAAAACCTAACCAAACCAACCAGAAAAAAAAATGTTAGTGTGAACTAAAATAAGGGAAGATCCTGAAACTCTAGGAAGCATGCTATTCTACACAAGAACTCTTAATATTTATTTTGGTAGATTAACCTTCCTCTGGTAATAAATACACGGCTCAGTACTGGTATTAGTCAAAGGCAGGTCAAAATAATGTGACGGACGACTACACAATTTTAGGACCATAAGTCTATTTAACACTAGGATATGACAAGAATGAAATCTAGAAAGTAAGGAAAACAAATGTTAGATATCTAGAGAAGTAATAACATGGACACTGATGACAAAAAGGATCACTTTAATCCAGTTCAACTTCAATCCAGAGAAAAGTAAGTCCACTCATTCTCTGGCAATATTTCTGTTTTATTTTAAAGTTCACTTTATTTCAGAGATGGACATTAATAATAATACAATTCACTTGCTGAAACAAATCACAAACATCTACTCAATGTTTTACCTCTAAAGAAAAATGTAATAAATTTCAGCAGCCTAAGGATCACTGATCCATCGCATAGCCTACAAAAGCCTCCTATGAAAACAAAATGTATACAGTAAATTTTGCATAATTTAAAGATAAAAATTGTTTTCACATTTTTCAATTAAAACAGCACACTTAACTAGTATATAAGCAAAGGCTCAGCAACAAATAATAATTATGGAACCATATATATTTAGGTATCCATAAACTTAAAAGTTGTATAAAGTAATACAAACATTAAATTTTGTCACATTTATTTTACCACAATTTTTTCTTTTAAAAAAGCAATAGGGAACAGAGTTAATTTTTCATTTATCTTTATATAAGAAATTTGAATTTTCTAATTGGATGTTTAAAACATTATACACAACACTTTTCTTCTCTTACCTGCAGTGATCATGGATTTAAAGCAGGACTTCTGGTCTATTCGTGGCCATATAATATACTTTGCCTTTGGTCTTTTGTGTCGTAATGTTAAGAAACACAGAGTTAGACTCATGCCAGTTGCCATAGGAACTACGAAGCAGTTGGCTACTGTATGGACACCTACAAATAAGCAGCAAAACAGAAATCTGTTATCCCGCTAAGCACCCAGCATCCTTCTTGAGGAAATAATATATTTCATCTAAAAAATAGTAAGAGTCGTAGCCCTAGTGCTTCTGTTTCTGTACTCACTCTTGGGAAGCTCAATGCCAAATTCAACTTCTGAGCTTATGGCTCTGATTTTCTATCTTATTCTAAAGACTTTTTATTTTTAGAAAAAGTCATACTCTTCTTGGAAAGGGGCAATAATAAAGGAAATAGTCAATGGTGTGTGTGTGTGTGTCCAGTCAGCCAAAAGTATTATGATTAAGACCGTACATACCAGCCAGCTTTATAATGTCCAGGACCAAAGAATTGGTAATTTTGTTCAAAAGGCTAGAGCCTGCAGCTTTTGGTTGCACAGCAGAAATATCACCCGATCGTCCAATGCCATGAATGAACCTAAGCAAAAAATGGGCCAAAAACTGGACAAATACATTCAGCATTCTAAGCAATACAATGTACAAATATGCAAATATAATAACCCAAAAAACACAGGAGCAGTATTTGGCTGTTACAGATATATGTCACAAACTATTAATGATGTGGAACTCTCCTACTTAAACTGAAACAACTTCATCAATTATGCTGTGATAGCTAGTTTTCAATGACGGCCACCATCAATTATTTTTCTCGCTGTGCCCACATCCTACTCCCACACCAAGAGATGGAGTCTACTTCCTCTCCACTTGCATCTGGGCTGAACTTAGTGACTTGCTTGGCCAGGAAGAATCTAGCAGAAGTGACTGTGTGAAATTTTCATGCTAGGCAAACCTTCAGATGACTAAACCCTCAGCTAGTATCTGACTGCAACTACATGAGAGACCCAAAGCAATACTCACCCTGCTGAGCCCAGTTAATCCAAAAAACTATGAGAGGTAATAATAAGTAATTGTTTTTAGCCACTTAATTTTAGGGTGGTTTGTTCTGTAGCAATAGAAAACTGAAATATATGAAACAATAAATTATCTTTTTTTTTTCTTTTTGAGACAGAGTCTTGCTCTGTCGCCCAGGCTGGAGTGCATTGGCCCGACCTCAGCTCACTGCAAGCTCCGCCTCCCAGGTTCCCGCCATTCTCCTGCCTCAGCCTCCAGAGTAGCTGGGAATACAGGCACCTGCCACCACGCCGGGCTAATTTTTTTGTATTTTTAGTAGAGACGGGTTTCACCTTGTTAGCTAGGATGCTCTGGATCTCCTGCCCTCGCGATGCGCCCGCCTTGGCCTCCCAAAGTTCTGGGATTTCAGGCGTAAGCCAAAGCGCCCAGCCAAATTATCTTTTTTCTTTCCTTTTCCCCTAATCACACAGTGGGCTAAGTTCTAATGATGGTTCAAATATTGCCTTAATTTTAAAAGAACTATGTGCTCCTAGAAAATCAGTGTGCAAATCTACTCATTTTAAATTAGACGATATTATACATTGTTTAAAGATATTTCTCAATACTCTTTAAAATAAAAAACCCTTTTGTAACCTGAGTAATTTCTAATTGACAGTCAAATATATCAGAAATTCTGTATAGGGGGATTATTGAAGAATACTAATGTTATACTTCCTCACCACTGAAATCTCATTTACAAAACATTTCTTACATATATTATCAACCATGTTATCAGCAAACTGTTAACTGAAATTTTCATCCAAGTTAGGCATTATCATCAGTTTTGACTGCAGTGATTTTTACTGAAATACAAATTCTACTATGCCCAGGAAATTTTCATTATAATGTAAAAGCATGGAAGAGAGGAGTTTTATTTAAAAGAGTTTACACTTTACAGAAAGGTTGGTGGACAGAGCAATGAGTGATCATATTTGGAACTACCAATTAAATCATTATCAGAATTGATGAAAAGCTTTCTGCAATAATGCAAAAGGAAAAAATCACTCAATAATCTAATACACCTTTCCCTGTATCTATTGCAACAGAGAGGTATTTATAAAATGGGATTCAGTTTAAAACAAAGTTTAAAGTTCTAACTACAAACCATTCTCAAAAAACAAAACAAAACTAAACACTGCCAATGTTAGAAAAGAAACATGGAAAACTATAAACAACCTTAACGAATTTTAAACTCTTACAACCAGATATGTTTATTAGGGTTACCATTCCTCAGAAAATGTATAGCCTGTGTTAGTCACCCAGAACCTGACGGGGTAACCCCCACATACTTTTACTCTATTGTCTTTGAAAAGCACCTGCTGAGATAAAATTGTTTCCATCTCCCTGTTGCATTTGGTTTACATATCCATTTGAGCAGGGAAAAAGTGGTTTACAGACATTTGATAATCTAACAATGAAAACTGCTGCCATTATTTTGAACCAAAAATAAATAAACGATATGTCTCCCATACTACTTAAAAAAAGATACCTGTAATGACGACGAGCAACTAATGCAGATGCCACTCTCCCTTCCCTTTCTCCCACACCACAATTGCCTAAGAAATTGTTGCTGTCCATGATTGCAAGTTCATGTAAAAAGAGTTCAAGTGTACTTTCATCCCAGCCATTCTCTGGACACTTGCCCTTAAAAAAAAAAAAAAAAAAAAAAAAACTTATGATTATATTTAATAAAACTATCGTTCTCTAGAACACTACAGGAATACATTTTCACTTTTTAATGTGTATTTTGCCATGCTCCTTGTTTTCTAAAATTCAGGCATAAATTCAGCACTATATAGAGACAGCAAGGAGACAAAAAGTTTATACATTTGATTACAACTATTTATAGATTTCGAGAAGTGATGATAAATGTATACAATGAGATTTACTCAGATACTTAAATTTCCGTAAGCTAAACTAATTGAACACCAATACACCACATCCCCAATGAAGATGCTTCAAACCAGGGCTTTACGATTGGGGCGGGGGGACGTGGAGAAGGGCGGTAGTTGTCAAACTTCAATGAAATATTGGCCAGGCTCGGTAGCTCACGCCTGTAAGCACTTTGGAAGGCCGAGAAGGGCGGATCACTTGAAGTCAGTACTTTGAGACCAGCCAGGCCAAAATGGTGAAACTCCGTCTCTACTAAAAATGCAAACGTTAGCCAGGCGTGGTGGCGGGCGCCCGTAGTCCCAGCTACTCGGGAGGCTGACAGGAGAATGGCGTGAACCCGGGAGGCGGAGGTTGCAGTGAGCCGAGATCGCGCCACTGCACTCCAGCCTGGGCGAAAGAGCGAGACTCAAAAAACAAAACACAACAAAACTTTTAATGAAATTAAAATTCAGGAACGCTGGCAGGAGGCAGACCTGTGAGGTTCGGCAGAAACCTCGTGGTTCGAGTTAGCATACAGTGGTCTACAAACACCACATGTGCTCTGAGTAATTGAGCGTGGTGAAAGATGGAGGTGCGAACTTTGCTCTTTCCGCGAATAAAAAAGTACACTGGGACTTTCCCTCACTTCCGCATCCCGAAGTTAGAAACAGAGGGACTCAAAACCCTGACCCCAACGCCCCCTCCTAAGAACACCCTTTGGCTTTCACTGGCTTTGGCAAGGCTGAGATGGCACAGACCGCAGTCGGTCAGCTAGGGCAAGCCAAGCTAAGACAGACTTGGGACTAGTCTCAAGCAGCAAAGAGCTGCCGGTGGGGCAGCACCAGCGGGAACGGCGGGCAGAGCCAGAGCCCCGGGGTCGCGGCGGCTGGGGAGGGGACCGACAGCTCGGTACCTTCTCCAGAAGCAGCCGTATGAGGTGCTCATGCGAGCGGCGGGCCTCACAGCCCTGCCGCACGTAAGCCGGTGACACCAGCCGCTCGCCCGCCGCGAAGCTCTCGCGGTTCATGACAGCGGTGGCGACAGTGGCGAATAAACGGGAGCACCAGCTCCACACGCCAGACTCCCGACGGAACCAGAATGCAACTCGCCTCCTGGACTGTACGGCAACGCCTTGGGACAAAAAAAAAAAAAAAAAAAAAAAAGAACACTTATCGCTTCTGCACATGCGCAGACCGTCTCGGCGCTCCAGGAGGAAGTTGGCGTGTTTGAGCATGCGCGAGGGAGTCCGCGCTTTTAGGTGACTTCAGGCAAAGGAGGTACTGAAATTAGCCCCGCCCTGCTGCAGCTGATTGGTCTGGTTAAACCCTGGTGTTCCTAATAGGAACTTCAGGAAAGGATTTTGCACTTGTGCAGACCGGGCGAGCAGAGTGAAAACTAGGTACGTGGGGTTTTCTAAGTTCTGTGTTCCAGTCCTGTTGGATGGTTGAGATCTGTGCAGGGTCTGTGCTTCCGCCTTATTCAAACTGTTTGTCAGATGCCAGAACCTTCAATCTTTACTTTGATACATTTCCACACTTATTACTGCCACACAACCCCATAGGAAATAGCAGTGCCCCACTCCTTTTCCCCTTTGTACTACTGAATGCTTAGCCATAGCACTTACCACTCACCACGTGACATGCCAGACGTTTGTTTATACACACACACACACACACACACACACACACACACGCACCCATGAATGTAAACTCTCTAACCTAACGGCAGGGCCTCGGTTTTTGCTGCGGTGCCCCCCTCCCCCAGGCACCTAAAACAGTGCCCAGCATAAAGTAGGGCCTAAAAAAAGAAATTGATATTGAATTAATGAATTAGTTTGACCATTCTGAAACTATCCCCAAGAACATTTTGTAAAATTGATTAAGGGAGGAAAAAATCCAACTAGGCTGTTATTAAGCCAGTTTGCAGTATGGCCGACTTAATTGTATCTGGTTGCTACTTACTACCCCCAGGAGAATGTGGCGCCTATCACAGGACTCTTCATTCTTTTTCTGCTCTATAGATAAATCTAAGACATTATGAGAAGATAAGCTTTCGTTTGCATTGCTTCTTTAGGTCCTGCATACCAGCAAAACTAAGGATGCCAGCTTGTCTGGAAGGCCCAATAAAAAACTGATTCATGGAGGAATGCAATTGTCACATCCTGATGATTTCATCTCCCTTACCCCAACAAATCGATAACCCCAAATTTTCCAGCCCCTCACCCTCCACAAATCCCCTTAAACACCTTAGCCTAGAACCCCTCGATGAAACGAATTGAAGCTTGAGAACTCTTCCTGTTTCCTGGCTTGTAACTTGTGATTATTAAAACCCTTTCTCTGCTGCAAGCCTGCTGTCGGAGTATTGGTCTGTTCCTGCACGGCTGACATAGGAACCTGGCAGTCCTGTAACAATTCAACAACCTAGAGGTTCACTGCTGGAGATCCCTGCCTTCAGTTTATTTACAATCTTCATCTTATGTGAGCCTACAGTAACTCCTGACATTGCTTTCACCTGGTGGTATGCCCACTTGCACTGATTCACACCCACCTGCAAGAGCTGCTTGTTAAATGTTCAGGAATTTTGTGAGCCAGTTTTTAAATACAGCCACTCAAATATTGTATTAAAAGCCAAAGTAAAAATACTGAAAATGCATCACTTCCTAATTATTTTACATTTTACTATTATCTATGTTCTTCAGGTTATTTACATGCATTTTATGTATATGGTGGAAATTTCAATATAATGTTATACTACTGCACATCTTCCAACTCCCCTTTTGATGATGTCACGTTGGCAATGGTGGAAGCATTTACGCCATGGAAATCAGTAAACACTGCAAATCAGGCCCTTACCCTCCAACCCACTCCCCTAGAAGTCATTTGTTCAACATGCACGAGCTCATCACTGTTTCTACTGCATGTTCCCAGGGCATCCAGCTATTAATATATATCAGTCTATTTATGGTATTTGTTGAATTGCATTTCAATTGTTAATTTTCTGTCTCAACTAGACTGTGAGCCCCTGGTTGACAAGGGCTATATTGATATCTATGTTCAAAGCACAGCACTAAATACATAATAGGTGTTTGATAAATATTTGTTGAATGACATGGACTATTTAACTACTTAAAACTAAACAGACAGGTAAACCACAAAACAACAAGAATTTAGCTTTCTTTCTAAAATGAGTATTATCTTTCAAACTTTTGGAAACTTGAGTTCTTATTCTCAAAATGCAACTATTTTTGCAACTTTGGAAAAGCCTTCAAAGCTGCTTTGTCAATCACATGCAAAATGTGCAAAAATCCCAAAATTAACCCCATTACTGAATGGACACACGAGGTTTTTGAGCCAGCTTGTTCTCTCACCTTATTCACCATCTTCAGGAAAATGTTTGTCTGTTTCCAAAAGTTAATCATTGTCAAGATATGCATTCATTAAAGGTATTCAAAAGATACCAGCTTTGGAAGCAATTTCAAGAGAAGTATTCTAAAATTACTTTCATCCATTCACTCATCCAACAAGTATTTATCCATATCCCCATTTTACAGATGAGGAAAGCAAAGCTCAGGAAGTTTGAGTAATGTATTTAAGGTTATACAACTAGTGACACTAGCAGAATTTAAATCTGTGTGTTCTCGACCTATTTTAAATGATGCTTCATCTTGTAAAGACCATGTTATTCTGATGTTGCCTATCTATTAAAAATAGTATGTAATTACTATTTTAAAATAGTAAATAGTTTGTAACTACTATTTAAAATAGTATGTAATCACTATTTTTAATAATAGTATGTAATTACTATTTTTAAATAGTAAATAGTTTGTAACTACTATTTCAAATAGTATGTAATTACTATTTTTAATAATAGTATGTAATTACTATTTTTAATAGATAGGGCAACATCAAAATAACCTCATGGTCTTTACAAGATGAAGCATCATTTAAAATAGGTCCAGAACACACAGGTTTAAATTCTGCTAGTGTCACTAATTGTATAACCTTAAATACATTACTCAAACTTCCTGAGCTTTGCTTTCCTCATCTGTAAAATAGGGATATGGAAGAGACAGTTACGATGATTAAATGAGAGGTAATTGCTCAATGACATCTTCCTCTTGATAGACTGACTATACAAATGGACAATGGCCAGATCATATATGATAACAGAACTCTCACCCACAACCTCTGTAGCAACTAACCTTCCAAACCACCACCTCTGCAGCAATCAGCCAAGAATGGTTAAGACTTGGACAATGACTGCCAGCTTCTCTTTTATTACTCGTTTCTAACTTAAGACCAACCAAAGAAAGCCAAATATCCTCCTTAAACAAATTACATAAGATGCCCTGTTTCTACTTAGCCAACCTCTAGCTTCTCCTTGCCAACACCTCCAATCGGCACACCTGAATTCTTCCCTGTACCTGAATCTTTCACTATAAAGCTTTCCCACTCTCCTGCCTGCCTTTGAGACTGACAAATGCAAATGATGGTGACTGACTCCTTTCTCTAGCAAGCTCTGAATTTCCAGTTTTCCCGGAGACTTCACTGAAACATGGTCTGTGCTGTCCATGGTGGTGGACCTCAGCCTTAGGCCACTTGTGATGCCCACAGGGGCTCCTTGTGCCTTGTTGCCTATGGCATGTCAAGTCCATGCCAACTTGGTAAGTCAGTGCTGGCCTGGAACTCCTCCCTGTTTGCCTTGAGTTCCTAAGCTATTCATTTGAAGTCTGGTACTCAGATTTTGTTCCTGGTTCCTATTTGCATCCTTAGTGGAATCAGGCAATTCCTTTTCATCCTTGGCGCTGTCCTTTGTACTTCTATTTTGTATTGTGCTATCTAAAAGTGTTGTTTTCCATAAGAAGGAGAATCATACGGTAGAACATGGCCATGGGCCCTACAACCCTGTTGTTTAAGCCAGTTTCACAGACCGATGAGTTTGCAGTTCTCACCAGATTACATCCATTTGGACAAATTTTGTTGTGGGTCACCAGTAAAACTGGAGGAAGTTCTCCCTTCATCTTGATTTTTTGTTCTGAGGGCTTGCTTTTGATCCAAAGAAAGAGGTCATTCTGATATTCTGCCTGCCAGGGGGCACAGATTATCTGGTCTGTGTTCAAAAGGGGCAAAAATCAGACTGGGGGCTGAGACAGGATAAGCACGAGCATAACTTTCAACACCATAGCCAGCATGCATGGGGTGCTCCAAATCTAAATCCTCTCTACCAGGAAAAACTGCTGCTGCTTATACATACTCTCATTACAATCATAATGCCTGTGCCTATCTCTCTAAGTGGGATAACTTCGTCAATGCGGAGTTGGGCCTTCAATGGCCACTCTGGGAAACACTTGACTTGACAAAATGTTTTACTTGATGGGCAACTTAGAAAAGAAAGGGAATTAAGATTTCTTAGGTGTGATGGGCAACAGGTTTTGAGTGGTACACAGAGGCCTCCAAAGGAAATTCTGATTCAAGAATTATTCCACTAAAAGATGCTTTGGCTAAAGCAAACAAGCAATTTGACAACTTAACAACAAACTAGACTCATTTCCTAGTAAATCTTCCCCTTTGGGTTGGCTTCCTATATCCGGATGTCCCTCTTATCCCTTAGCCTTCTGATATCTCTCTTCACTTCCATCAACACCCCCCTTCTCCTCCTCTTGTCCAGGCCTCCTGCATTGTCCCAACAACTCTCCTAAAACTCGAAAATGTCAATTGCTTCTAAAGATCCGTCTCCCCTCAAAAGCCAGGTATGCAGGCAACTGCAGAATTTAAACTTTGCACCCAAGATGAATTAAGAGCAATAATCAAGGATTTCCCTACTTCCAAACAAGACCAGCAACTATTTATAGAAGAACTTAGGATTCATTTGAATGCATATGATTCAGGGTTACCTAACCTAAATATATCAATGTATACATATATTGGCCAGATCCTCAGGTGTTAAATCTTGGATTTAAAGAAAAGCTGACTGGACCGACATGAGAAGGGATCTACAAGGATCGCTCTTTCCCCAATAAACTTAGAGTATGAAAAAAAAAACAACGAAAAAAAACAATGCCCTGAAAAGTAGAACAAAGCCTCCTAAAAGCAATATCCCAAACGTTTTCTATAAAAATCTGTTGTATCATAATTCAGTAACGCAAACAGAGACAAGATGAAACTACAGGAGATTTTCAGGATAGACTATAACATACCTCCTGACAATGTTCAGGAGTTAACAACAGTGCCAGTGTAACAGCAGCCCTTTCGTCTTATTTTGTCAATGGAGTTAAATCCAAAACTAGAAGGCTAATTCAAAAGTAGAAATTAGAATGGAAAATAGCTCTTTACCTGAACTAAACACCTCTCAGAACATTTTGAAAGGGCTTTAGAATAAAAACGACACAAGGCCCAAAATAAACTATGGTCTTACAGATCAAACACCTAAGTGGCCCTCTTCCCATCAGCCATTTTGACAAGGACACTTACAGATATTGTAAACCAGAAAAAAAGATTGTCCTATCTTATAAAAGAGAAACCAAGATAAAAAAAAAATCCCTCAATTCCAATCAATGAGAGTGCTCTCAGAAGAAGAAAAATGCTCCCAGTATCCTGCTTTGCTCTTACACACTCAAGTGAATTAACTGTATAGATGATGGTATAGTCTGAATGTGTTCCCCAGAATCTATATGTTAGAAACTTAATCCCCAAGGCAAATGTGTTGGGGGATGGGGACTAATGGGAGATATTTAGGTCATGAGGGTTCTACTTCAGGAATGAATGAATGCAACTATAAAAAGAACTCACAGAGTAAGTTCATTCTTTTTTCTCTTCTGCCATGTGAGGACACATTTGCCCCCACTTGCCCTTCCACCTTCTGCCATGTGAGTACCATAGCAAGAAGGCCCCCAACAAACTACCAAATACCAGCGCCTTGATCTTGGACTTCCCAGCCTCCAGAACCATGAGAAATACATTTCTGTTCTATATAAATTACCCAGTATTCTGTCACGGTAGCATAAATGAATGAAGACAGATGGTCAATCTCATCAATTCCTGGTAGGTACATGTGCTGCTCTTTCTGCATTAAACTTCACCACCTTTGCTGAGCTTCCTCCTCAGAGTAAACATACACACAAGTGGTAGGTCTCTCAACCCACAGATTTTTTCTATCTCCCAGCCCTTAATTGTAACCCCTGGGCCCTTGAGTGAAAATATCCCTTCCTGGTCTGTGAAACTACCCCTGCAAATTTAATAGCCTCCTCTTTGCAAATGGAATCATAATATTAAATGTGCAAGAGAGGAATTGTTTCTTAAAGTTCCAGAAGACTCCTCTATTCATAATCAAGTTGTGCCTACTGTGGATATACCTTTGCCTCCTGCATTATGTTTGATGCATACCCCCGCATGAAGGTCTTGACACTGTACCTGACATTCTGTGGCCTTAAAAGTCCACGGACATAGAAAAAAATAACTGGAGTAGAAACCGAAGAGAAGATAGGTTGTACCAAACTGTTACCCAATCATCCCCAATATCCCTTGAAGACAGAGCAAAGGAAGATTTCAAAGCTATATTTGAAAGCCTTATATCTAATGGTCTTTTCATACCCTGCACTAGCGATTTTAACACTCTAGTCTTGCCAGTAAAGAAACCAAATAAGTGAGAATATCCATTTTTCAAGACCTCAGGATAATCAACAAAATTTTTGTTCCTTGCTTCCCAGTAGTACCTAACTCAGATACCATCTTGGCATCAATTCTACCTGAAGCCACTTGCTTAACTGTAGTGTATTTTTGCTCTGCCTTTTTATTTATTTATTTCTTTTTTGGATGTGCCTCTAGACCACTTCTAGGGCAGTCAATACCTTTTAGCTTTCACCTGGAGAAGATAACAATATACCTGGACAATCATGTCCCAGGGTTTTATTGAAGCCCCCTCCTATTTTTCCCAATTCCTCAAACAATTCTTAAAAGATCTGAATTTCTCTTGTGATTTAGTTCTGATATCATATGTAGATGATCTACTTTATTCAGAGAACAAGAAAACTTGTAAAAGAGTTCCATTTACTTGCTCTCAGCCTTAACAGAGAAGGAACAAAGTTTCAACAGATACATTTCAACTTTTCCAAAGTACAATCCATTATTTAGGACATGGTGTGTCTAAGGAGGGAAAAACATTCTCTCATTAGGCAAAAGATTATCCAAACTTATTTTAGACCTCTCACTAAATGACAGTTGATAGGACTTCTAGGTTTAACTAGATATTGCATACACATTTTCTGAGATCGTAATATCCCTTTATGACTTGATTCAGACCTCAGGAAGAGACTTTTTCTTCTGGGAACCCAAACTTGGAATAGGCTTTCTGCAGCCTGAAGAAAGTTCTTCAACAGCTTCTTTCACTGGGCATCTTTAACTACAAAAATCCCTTTGGTCTATTTATGCATAAGCTATATGGATAAGCCCTTGGAGTTTTAACTCAACTTGATGGGAACCATCAAAACTCATGACTTACTATATATAGCCTTACCTTTGATCTGGTTGTAAAGGCTTTCCTCTCATCTGTGTTGAAAGCTGCAATCAAGAAAAAACCAAAAATTACCTATCCATACTTCTGCTGAAATAGTTCTAGTTTCCCCACTTGATCTCATGGTCCCTCATATAGTACTGACATTACTACTGACTGAAAACACACAACACTTTTCAGTCAGCTGATTAACTTCTTAGGATATTGCTACTCTCCCTCTCACATTACCATTCACTACTGCAGCACCCTGAATCCTGCCACTCTTCTGCCCCTAACCAGAAAGGGAGCCTCACAATAGTCTCACCTTAGCTAGGAAATTTTCTGTATTCATATTTATCAGGGACTCCCACTGAGAACCCTGACCTAATACTATTTGTTAATGGATCATACCTCAAAACTGAAACTGGCCGAGGTGGGAGGATTGCTTGAGCCCAGAAGTTCAAGACCAGCCTGAGCAACAGAGTGAAATCTTGTCTCTACAAAAAGAAAAAATTAGCCATGTAAGGTGGTATATGTCTGTAGTTTCAACTACTCACAAGGCTGAGGTAGGAGGATCTCTTGAATCTAGGAGGTCAAGGCTGCAGTGAGCCATGATCATGCCACTGCACTCCAGCCTGAGTGACAGGGCAAGATCCCATCTCAGAAACAAAAACTGATACTGGAGGTTATCAAGCAGGTTATGGTATGACTAATTTCTCTTTAGAATATAGTGTTCTCTACCTGGGTAAAAGTCAGCACAAATGCCAGAACATAATGCATATATTACACCTTGTCAATTAGTTGAAGACCAGAGAGTAAACAAATGTACAGAAAGCAAATATGCTTTTGGAATAGTACATGACTTTGAGATGCTTTGAGAAAAAAAAAGTGGGGAGTTTCTCATCTCTGCCGAAACTCCCAGAAAAATAGACAACAAGTTAATGTACTTTTCGATGCACTCCTGTTCCTTTGAGTGGTGGTCATTATAATGTAAATGCTCATGCAAAAAGAGAAAATATGAAACTTAAAGGAAATGCTCTAGCAGCTCATTGTGACAAACAAGCAGACTTAACCAGTATATGATCCTATCTCAGCCCTCAGAGGATAAATTTCTGGAGGTATCCAAAGAGACAATTATAAAATATCAATGTTGGCAGGTGCAGTGACTCATGCCTATAATCCTAGCACTTTGGGAGTGGGTGGATCACCTGAGGTCAGGAGTTCCAGACCAGCCTGGCGAAACCCTGTCTCTACTGAAAATACAAAAATTAGCCAGGTGTGGTGGCAGGCACCTGTAATCCCAGCTACTCAGGAGACTGAGGCAGGAGAATCACTTGAACCAGGGAGGCGGAGGCTGCAGTGAGCTGAGATCACGCCGCTGCACTCCAGCCTGGGCGAAAGAGTGAAACTCCATCTCAAAATAAAATAAAATAAAATATCAATGTTTAGGCCAAATCTTTGAAAAGGAAGAATGAAAAATATCTGTTTGCGTCATCGCTGGAATTCCCAAGACAGTGGTTTGGTGACATCAGATGACTTCAAATGGAAGTTAGCTTAATTTCGCCATGAAAACTGCTCATCATGGCACAGACAAATTGCCTACTCCCTTATATGGACATTAGTTGGGAAACTTGAAAAAGACAGCTGAGGTTATTTTGGAGTCATGTGTCACCTGTCAACACATAATCCTGAATAATCTGTGAAGGTGAGACATGGCCAAGAACCAAGGCCTCAACACCCTTTTGCACACCTTCAAATGGATTTTTAAAATGTTTTTATTGTATGTCTATTTTCAGAGTGGACTGCAGCATTTTTCTGCCAAAAAGCTACGGTCCTTACAGTCTCTAAAAAAGCTGCATGGTTTTATGTTTCCAACCTGGGGCATCACAACTTTTATATCAAATGACTGAAGCAAACACTTTATGGGAACTATTATAAAATAACTACACCTTACTCCAAACTACACTATCCTTGCCACCCACAATCTTCTGGACAGGTTAAAAAAAACCAATGGCATTCTTAAATTTAAATTAGCAGAACTTTCAGAAATCTTCGAGCTCCCTTCACCAAAGCTACTCCCGCTTTCACTAGCCTTTATGGTTACATGGTTCATTATTCCCTTGGGAATATATTCCCCTGAGAACTGGTAACTAGAAGACCCATGCATTGAGATATTTCACTTTGGATAATAGACTCTGTCCTACTGCACACAAAAATGACAAAATATTTCAAGGAACTCATGTACCATACCCAGTTCTATCACCAAGATCATTATGCCAGTATCCCCACAACATCTTCCTAAACAGCCTCTTCATGATCTTCAACAGGAAATTTTATGTATTTGGAAGTGATAACAGAAAGAAACTGTTCTTGAACCTCATCAAAAGTAGCCTTATCTGGCAGTGTTAATAGCAAACACAACAATTAAACTCCAGGAAGTCAATCCCTGGGTTCACATTTCACAACTAAAGAAGCAATTTAGAATTCTATACAATCGAAATGTTAATCTAAAAAGATGCTTCAACCTGAGGCCCTTTGCATTCTATCCAGAGTCTTAAATTCTTCTGTACAGGCACCCTCTTACCAGATTATCACCATAATGGTAAAACACAAAAAAGTCCAAAAGATCTCACAATAAGATTGATTGTGGAGGCGACTAAACAATCTCCAAGATCTGGAGGTCTGGATCACTAGCCCTCCTTCAACTGGTCACACTCTTCCAAGTAAGACAGTGGCCAAAACGGAGACTGAGGGACTGAATATACAGGTGAGCAATGGCCAGGCGATATGACGATAAAACTCTGACCCATAACCTCTGCAGCAACCAGCAGGAAGCCAAACCATACTCTGCAGTGATCATCCCCAAACAATTAGGACTTGGCCTGTAACCACCAGCTTTCTTTATTTCGCCTCCACTTCCAACTCAGCACCAACCAAAGAAAGCCAAATGTGCTCCCCAAACCAATTGCATAGGATGCCCCATTTCTAGTTAACCTGCCTCCAGCTTCTTGGTGCCGACAGCCTCCATATGGCACATACCTAACCCTTTCCTTTTTTCTATCATAAAGTTTCTCCACTCCCCTTGTCCTCATTGTCTTTGAGCTTCTGCCAAATATAAATGACAATGACTGATCCCCCTGCTATAGCAAGTTCTGAATAAACAGCCTCTAGCTGCTCTCATTTCCATGGTTCTTCATTTATTTCTGCACCTTCCATAAAATTAAAAGTAACCAAGGGTGGCCACAGTGGCTCACACCTGTAAATTCCAGCACTTTGGGAGGCCGAGGTAGGCAGATCGCTTGAGCTCAGGAGTTCAAGACCAGCCTAGGCAACATGGTGAAAGCCCTCTCCCAAAAATACAAAAATGCTACTTGGGAGGCTGGGGCAGGAGGATCACTTGAACCTGGGAGGCGGAGGTTGCAGTGAGCCAAAATCTTGCCACCACACTCCAGCCTGGGCAAAAGAAAAAAAAGTGACCGAAAGCTAAAATGCATTGTGTATGTAGCTAGAGGATCTCTCTCTAGTACATTGAGAGTGACAAAGGAAAACAAAATCAATCAATATAAATTTATTAACATAATATGTGCCAAACACGGATTTAAATTCTAAGGCTAAGGTGTTAGGTGCTGAAAGGTACAAGACATACCTTTCCTTCGAGTATTATTATTTATTTGAAAAACAAGGCATAAACATTACAAGATAACTAACACTATAAGCTAACATACATTAAGTAGCCTGCAGGAGTCCCTGTAACACTGGTCTAAAATGATCAAAAGTGGCTTCATTGAATAAGGGGCACGTAAGCCAAAACTTTGAGGATTAGCTCAGTAGAGACAAGGGGAAATCAGCACTTCAAAGGAGGAAATTATTTCAGTTTGGAATCAGAAATAAAGATGTATTTCACAAAGATATGAGTCTAACTGGTTGGTCTTAAATCATAGGGGGGAAAGCTACAAAGTAAAACTAGAGCCTTATGTCAAAAGGCTTCCCTTGCCAGTCTGAAGAATCTAGATTTCTTCTGTAAGCCCTGAATTTTCACCTGAGCTTATCCTCCCAACCCCCCGTGGATGTCCTCCGGTCACTCAGGCTACTTAGTCTCAACAAATACTCTACTGTACCCTCAAATCTGAATCGAAAGATAGCCAGAAGAAACTGTCCAGAATAAAGCATAGCAGTTAAAAATGAAGATGGAAATATAGAAGAGAGTGTAAGAGAATAAAAAACATATGGAACACAGATGAAACAATGGAAGCCAGAAGGCAATGAACTAAGAAAAGTGCTGAAATAAATAACTGCCAATTTAGAATTCACTATGCTGGGACATATCTTGCACAAATGGAAACAAAAAAAAAGCATGCTTTCAAAGCATGGAAAGGTGTATGATATGGTCTGAATGTTGGTGTCACCCCAAAATTTATATGTTGAACTCTTAACCATCAGTACCTTAGAATGTGACTGTATATAAAGATACGGCCTTTAAAGAGGTAATTACGGTAAAACGAGGTCCTAAGCGTGGGTTCCTAATCCAATATAACTGGTATCTTTATAAGAGGAGATTAGACACAGACACACACAAAGGAAAGACCACGAAGACAGAAAGAGAAGACAGCCATATACAAGCCAAGGAAAGAGGCCTCAGAAGAAGTCAAACCTGCTGATACCTTGATTTCAGACTAATCTCTAGAACTATGAAGAAATGAATTTCTATTGTTTAAGCCATCCAGTCTTGTTAGGCAGCCCTAGCAAATTAATACACAGACAAACTCCAATTGAAAAATGTTATAGGGTGTTACAGCTCTTTCAGAATTTGTCTAGTAGGCTTTCCAGTTTATGCCGAAGAGCCCCTTTAAAAAAAAAATGCTCTAGAAAATACCTGGCTATTTATACCTGACTAGTATGTCTCAAAACTGTCATAGTCATGGAAAACAAGAAAAGACTGAGAAAGTATTACAGACCAAAGGAAACTAATGAGACATGATAACTAAATGTAATGCAGTATCCTGGATTGGATCCTGAAGCAGAAAGAAAATATGAGTGGAGAAATACAAATAAAATCTGAAGTATGTTCAAGAGTGTGTAACTATGTTGAGTTCTTAGTTTTCACAAATGTATTACAGTAAATACGATGTTAACATTAGAAAAAAAAATGAGTAAAGGATATATAGGAATCCTCTGCTCTGTCTCTGTAAATCAAAAAATATTTCAAAATTTAAAGTTTAGAGACATTTTCAGGCAAAAACGGAATTTTCACCAGCAGAACTCCACTAAAAGAAATACCAAAAGGTATTCTTAAGCCAAAAGAAAAATGGTTCCATGTGAAATACCAAAATATCAAAGGCTGGCCACTGTGGCCCATGCCTGTAATCCCAGCACTTTGGGAGGCCAAGGTGGGTGGATCATTTGAGCCCAGGAGTTCAAGACCAGCCTGGGCAACATGGCAAAAACCCATCTCTACAAAAAAATACAAAAATTAGTCAGGCATGGTGGTGCACTTCTGTGGTCCTAGCTACTTGGGAGGTTGAGGTGGGAGTATTGCTTGAGCCCAGGAGGTCGAGGCTGCAGTGAGCCATGATCATGCCATTGCACTCCAGCCTGGGTGACAAAGTGAGACCTGTCTCAAAACAAACAAACAAACAAACAAAAAACCCAAAAAGCAAAAAACAACATCAACAACAACAAAAATCCAAAATATCAACAATGCAGGATGGGATGAAGAACAATAAAAATGGTAAGTATGTGGGTGAGGCTGGGTGCAATGGCTCATACCTGTAATCCCAGCACTTTAGGTGGCCAAGGTGGGCAGATCACTTGAGGTCAGGAGTTCCAGACCAGCCTGACCAACATGGTGAAACTCCATCTCTACTAAAAATAAAAAAATTAGCTGGGTGTGGTGCTGGGCACCTGTGGTCCCAGCTACTTGGAAGGCTGAGGCAGGAGAATTGCTTGAACCTGGGAGGTGGAGGTTGCAGTGAGCTGAGATGGTGCCACTGCACTCCAGTCTGGGTGACAGAGCAAGACTCCATTTCAAAAAATATGCATTAAATAAATAAATAAGTGGGCGAATCTAGATTAATATTACCTATATAAAAAATTACAGTAATGTGTTTTAGGGTTTAAAATATAGAGAAAGGACATTATTGGTATTTAAGTAGAGAGGAGCTAAAGAGAGTAAAGTGTTCTAAAGGCTTTCTAATCATAGAGTGGCTCATAGAGCTTATTAGAAGGCAGCATCTCAGAACTATCACTGAATCAGAATTTCTGTTTTAACAAAATCCTCTGTGATTCATATGCATATTAAGGTTTGGGAAGTATTGTTCCCAAAATGTGTGTATTATCTGAAAAGGGAGTAAAAGAACTAATTGATACTAGATTTTTGCATATCTAGAATTTATTTTGTAATCTCTATGGTAACCACTCAAGGAATGCTAAAAGATTGCATAATTTTCAGACACAGGGGGAGACTGAAAAAGTAAAAAATGATCAGCTCAAAATAAAGCAAGGAAAGAAAGAAAAAGAAACAGAACAGATTGAATACATAGAAACCAAATTAAATATAAGTAAGCAAAATATTCATATTAGAAGACAATGATTATCCGACTAGATTTTTTAAGACAAAAACAATTACATATACAAGATGATGTAAATGTGTATAGTAATTTACAATTTATAGTTTTTCACATATGCTAAGGCTAAGAAACATTAAGACTAGGTTATTAATAACCTGAAGAGCAGCGGGTTGTTATATTAAGATCTTCTACAAAGTAACATAGAAATCCCAGGATGTTACCAATCTGGCAAATTACTTACATTCTTTAAAATGTCCCGGTATGGTGGCTCACGCCTGTAATCCCAGCACTTTGGGAGGCTGAGGCAGGTGGATCACCTGAGGTCCGGAGTTCAAGACCAGCCTGGCCAACATAGTGAAACCCCGTCTCTACCAAAAATACAAAAAATTAGCTGGGCGTGGTGGTGGGCGCCTATAATCCCAGCTACTCGGGAGGCTGGGACAGGAGAATCATTTGAACCCTGGGAGGCAGAGGTTGCAGTGAGCCGAGATCAAGCCATTGCACTCCAGCCTGGGGGACAAGGGCAAGACTCCGTCTCAAAAAACAAACAAACAAATAAAAGCAAGTCTTCAATAAAACTATGGGAAAAAATTTTTTATTACATATTGTTTTAACCAGGAATGTAACTAAAACAAAAGGCTACAGAAATATTGAAAGTTGAAAGTAAAATAATGGAAAAAGATGTAACATGCAAATACTAGCAAAAAGAAAGCTAATATAGCCAGGCGCGGTGGCTTACGCCTGTAATCCCAGCACTTTGGGAGGCCGAGGTGGGTGGATCACGAGGTCAGGAGTTCAAGACGAGCCTGGCCAAGATGGTGAGACCCCGTCTCCACTAAAATACAAAAAAAAAAAAAAAAAAATTAGCTGGGTGTGGTGGCACGCGCCTGTAATCCCAGCTACTCTGGAGGCTGAGGCAGAGAATTGCTTAAACCTGGAGGGGTGGAGGTTGCAGTGAGCTGAGGTTGCGCCACTGCACTCCAGCCTGGGCAACAGAGCAAGACTCTATCTCAAAAAAAAAAAAAAAAAAAAAATAACATAAATTATTAATTTTAGGCAAAGTAAACTTTAAGATAAATGACATTACTAACCATGAAAAATAATACTACATAATGATGAAAGGTTTAATTTACCNAAAAAAAAAAAAAAAAAAAAAAAACTAACATAAATTATTAATTTTAGGCAAAGTAAACTTTAAGATAAATGACATTACTAACCATGAAAAATAATACTACATAATGATGAAAGGTTTAATTTACCATTATCAACTATTGTATGAGAAGATACAATAATTCTAAATTTGTATACACTTAGTAATATAGTTCCAAAATACATAAAGCAAAAAATGAAAAGTCTAAAAGGAAGAATAGACAAATCTGCAATCATAGTGGAATTCTATAAGGCACCTTTTAGAAACTGATAGAATATGTTAACGAAGAATAGAAATACCATGTTTAGCAAACTTGACCTAATGTACATTCCTAGAACATTGTACCCAATAACTGCAGAGTGAATATTCTTTTCAAGCTCACCGGGAATATGTACCAGAATTAACTATATGCTGGTTCATAACATAAAACAAGTCACAACAAATTTCAAAGCAGTGAAATCACATAAAGTACATCCTCTGACACAATGCACCTAAGCTAGAAATCAGTAACACAGGCAAGGCTTATTTAGAAATTAAGCAATATTCTAAATAATCCATAGGTCAAAGAAAATGTTACAATAAAAATTATAAAGTATTTTCAACTGAATGATAATGAAAATACCACACATCAAGACTTATGAGAGGCAGCCAAAATCATGCTTGTGGGAAACATAATTTTAAAAGCATGTAACAGAAAAGAAAAAAAAAAAAAGCTAAACATTTATGAGTTAAGATTTTCATCTCAAGAGTTGCTAAAATAATGGAAAATATACACTGGGAAGTTTTAAAAAGAATGGAAAATAAACCCAGAGGAAATTAAATAAAACAAATAATAAAGATAAGATCAGAAATTAGGAAATAGAAAATGTCTCAGTCTGTTAGAGGCTGCTGTGACAATATATCATAAACTGAGTGGCTGATGAATAACAGAAATGTATTTCTCACTGTTACTGAGGCTCAGAAGTCCAAGATCAAGTCCCTGGCAGATTCCGTGTCTGATGAAGGCCACTTCCTGGTTCATAAAGGGTCATCTTCTCTCTGTATCCTCACATGGCAGAAAGGGAGAAGAATCTCTCTGGGATCTCTTTTCTAAGGGCACTAATCCCATTCATGAGAGGTCAGCCCCTCTGACCTGCTCACTTCTCAAAGACTCCACCTCCTAATACCATCACTTTGGAGGTTAGGATTTCACATACGAGTTTGGGAGAGACATATTCAGACCATAGCAGAAAACAAGGAGAGAATTAGTAAAGCTGGGTTCTGTGAAGAGACTAAGGGTGAGGTGGGAAGCGGGGTATAATCCCAGGGGCCAGAAAAACTGGAAGAGGAAAATGTGGGGAGAGGTGCATACAGTTGCAAGTGAATAGAGAGGGAGAAGGGGCCAGATTTTCTGGCACTGTCACCTAGGCTGGAGTGCAGTGGTGAGATCTTTGGTTCAATGCAACCTCTGCCTCCCAGGCTCAGGTGATCCTCCCACCTCAACCTCTCCAGTAGCTAGGACTACCAGCAGGCACCACCATGCCCGGCTAATTTTTGCATTTTTTTTGTAGAGATGGGGTTTCACCATGTTGCCTAGGCTCTTCTTGAACTCCTGACCTCAAGCGTTCCTCCCACCTCAGCCTCCCAAAGTTCTAGGTTTACAGGCATGAGCCACCATGCCTGGCTGCCAGATTTTCATTAGGGATTTTGAAATGAAACACTGTGCAGCTAGAGGAAACCCCCACTTCCAGCTCCCTATGAAATACTTAGTAAGGCCGGGCGCGGTGGCGCACACCTGTAATACCAGCACTTTGGGAGGCCGAGACAGGCAGATCACGAGGTGAGGAGATCCAGACCATCCTGGCTAACACGTTGAAACCCCGTCTCTACTAAAAATACATTTAAAAAAATGAGCCGGGCGCGGTGGCGGGCGCCTGTAGTCCCAGCTACACAGGAGGCTGAGGCAGGAGAATGCTGTGAACCTGGGAAGCGGAGCTTGCAGTGAGTGGAGATCACGCCACTGCACTCCAGCCTGGGCCACAGTGCAAGACTCCATCTCAAAAAAAAAGAAATACTTAGTAAGGCAGACTTGTCTTGTGAATCCAGTCTGGGGTTGGATCTATTTGAGCAGGCCTTAAAGCATTAAATCCTGTTATAAGGGTGGGTGTAGAGTGAAATAAAGGCAGCTCAAAAGTATCTGGTCCCCTGTGATTTACTCTAATATGAGCTAACACTGAGCTCATGTGCCAGGCACTGCTACGAGGACTTCCCTTGCAGGAGTTCATACAATCCTCCCAGCAATCCCACAAGGTAGGTACTATTATCATCACACTAATTTACAACTAAAGAAGCCAAGCCTCAGAGAAGCCAGGTGAGATTATACCTATAGTCAAGAGAAATAGGATTCGGATGAGGCTGCCTGGCTCCAGAGACTGTGCTTAACCACTCCTCGATACTGTCAGATTCAAGAGGCATTTCATGTTCTAGACGTGAGGCAGGTAAATATGCAGCCTCTATCTACTAGGAGTGGATGGCATTACAAGAATATAGCCACAAGGGAGAAAAGGTAGGTTGCCAAGAGGCATATCATTAAGTCATAAGGCCCATTAACCCCCCTATGGTGGTTAACCCCCACCCCCGCCATCTTGGTGCTAGGATTCCTCACTGCTGAGCCCCAAAGAGCATCTGAAAAAGCAGAGGGCGTCATTAACTCCTCTGCTTCACTACCACTCACATCTCAGCTATCAGCAAATCTCATGTCCCCCACCTCCCCCTCTCCACTCCCCACCACCTAGTCCAGGCTCCTCTTGGACAAGTGCAATGCCCTCTGCATCCTCTTTGCCATCATCCCCTCATTCCAGTCCACTCCCCACTCAGTCGTGAGAATTCCTTGAGTAGACATCTTCCTCCCTTCTCCAACGGTTCCCATCACACTGAGCATACGATCGTAACTCCTTTCCTTGACCTATAAAGCCCTGCAAGGTCTGGCCCCACTGATCTCGAGGATCAGCCTCCCTCTGGCCAATGGGCTTCCACCCTGAGCGACTCCTTGCAGACCTGCAATACACCAACCTTTTCTTTTCCCACCTTCCTATATGCTGTGCCGTCTGTCCCAAATGTTCTCTTCATTTTGCATGGCAGCTTTCTCCTTTTCCTTCAGTGTAAATGTCACCTTCTCTGAGAAGCCTTCCCTTTCTACTTCGTCTAAGTAGGAACCTAGTTTTGAGGAAATGCCCTATATATTCACTTTAATTTTTTTTTTTTTTTTTTTGAGACATAGTCTCACCCTGGCGCCCAGGCTGGACTGCAGTGGTGCAATCTCAGCTCACTGCAACCTCTGTCTCCTGGGTTCAAGTGATTCTTCTGCCTCAGCTTCCTGAGTAGCTGGGATTATAGGTGCCCGCCACCACGCCAGGCTAATTTTTGTGTACTTAGTAGAGGGGTTTCACCATGTTGGTCAGGCTGGTTTTGAACTCCTACTTCTGGCGATCCTCCCGCTTCGACCTCCCAGAATGCTGGGATTACAAGCGTGAGCCACCGCACCTGGCACCCACTTTAAATTATTTTATGAGTTGATCGCTTGTGTAATGTCTGGATTGGAAGCGTCTGGAAGACAGGAACCCTATTCACCTACTCTTCTGAGCACTTAGCACAGTGCCTGGCACATAGTAAGCATTCACAGATTTGGATGGATAAATGATAATAATGGATCCCAAGGGTTGCTTTTCTTTTGATGGTTACTAAATGAACCCAGATGTGGAGACAGGAGAGAGAGAGAGCAGGGACCAGCAACAAATAGGCAACATCTCATATTCTGAGAGTATTTTAAATTGAAAAGGAGATGTTTTCCAATGGTGGATGCATAGACAAATAATGACCACATTGCTTTACCATTCCACCCGCGTTTGTTTTACAATGTTTAGGGTAGAGGAAATGACAAGTCTCTTAAGAGGCATGGCAGGATCTGACTGTCATCAACCTCATTAATGAGGCCTCTTAAACAACTTGAAGCGAAATAACTTCCCTACCAAAGCCGCTTCAAAGAGCAGTTGGAAGTGGAGAGTGAGGGAGTAATAGAATCAGTAACTAGGTTGCTGAGAGAAGTCTCCTGTGATTAGAAAAAGAAAAAAAATGTCGTAATTACATTCTGTGGAGACTAAGAGAACTCAGAAACCATGGTCTTGCCTTCGTCTTTATTTCTAATGGAGAGAGATGAAATAAAATCTGTGGATGTAGCAGAAGGTAATTTAAGGCCTTCCCTGGGATGAGTAAAGCAATCCTGTCCCCAGAGGGAGGAGAGGTAGGTAGAGAAAGCTTCCTCCAAGCACTAAAACTGCTGAAATAGTTATAATTTCCGGTAAAAGCAGGAGCAAGAGAAAAGCTGCAGGAGATCCGTTGGGAGTCCGTGAACAGGGCTGGAGCCTGGGGCTTGCTGCCACTTGAAACAGAGTGAGGGAGAGCTTCATGGGCCTTTGACTTGGAGAGATAGCAGCTGTGGGGAGGATCAAGTACTGGTGGGGAGTGCAGTCTCTGGAATCAGACAGATGGAGTTCCAAGCCTGGCTCCCCTTCTTCCTCCAGCATAGGTTTGTGCAAAATATCCCATGCCTCTAGGCTTCAGCTGATTCTTCTATGAAAGGGGTTACTAATAAAGAGGGAAGGCAATGACCACGTGGTAGGGAGGGTCAAATGTGAGGGCTGGTGATCACAACTGAGACAGCTAGTCGTAGCCATGGTGGCGAATAAGCCACTTGATCCTAGATGTGTGGAGAGTGTGGACTGGCTCCCTCCAACTCATTCCAACCGACCATACCAGGGGCTACAAAACGACAAATTATATTATCCAGGCTCCCTCCCAACTAGCATTCCAGAAACAAATCAAGTTTGACCATTAGATTATACTCAACTGAGATTTGGAAGGTGGATCTGGTGGAGGCCAACTTCCTGTTCCATGACAAGCCTTTGTTGTCATTGGCAAACGAGGTAGTAGGAACATGAGGCTTTTCAACCGTTCTGCATCCATTCTCCAGTTATCTGCATGTCTAGAGGAAGCATGAAGAGCAGCGCTGTAACCAAATGCAGATCCGGTTGCTTGTTGCCTGCAGAGTTCAACAAGAGTGAGGTCTAGTGGAAAGAAAGTGACTTCATTAACCAAAACTAGTAATGGGGAAGTGGCTGGATTCCCATCCAAAGCGACCAATTCGAATTTGTGGGGAAAGACAAGGGGCAAGGGATTAAAAAGGGGAAACTTGATATGGAAGGCATGCAAGAATTGTGCTGAATACGGTGTCCGCATGTCTCATTCCAGCGGCCATCTTGGGTCTCATTCTACCTGGAGCGTGGGCTGACATCATCTCCACAATGGCTGGGTGGTTCACTAGCCACCTTGAGATAATCTCTGGAATTTTGCAGCTGGGTCTCCAGGCTTGGCCTGCCCATCTCAAGATTAGCCCGAGGAACTTCTAAGAAGGCACATAATTAGATACTAGCCTACCGTTAGAGAAATGTGGAGGGAGTGTATGCGGTGAGAAAGAGAAGGATGTGGAGTTTATTTTTTTGAAGGCTAAGGGAAAAGGCTTCTGTGGTTTGCTTCGAGGTTACATCTTGAAACCCATTTTGAAGCCAGGCTGCTTGTTTAGTGTGGCTTCCTGATACAGGAACACAGTCTCACAGTTGAAATCAGTAGCCCTAGTGGTGGCCTCAGAGGTAGTAGTTCTGGTGGGTCAGTTCTGCTTTTTTCTGGGAGTCATTTCTAGAAACCTAGTCTAAAGCGCATACCCTTAGACCTTCCAGTGATTTTGTAAACAGCCCATTCCCTGAATTAAATCCCTTGGAAGTTAAGACATCTTGAGGCATTTCTTTCTCCTGCCCTCAATCTTGACTCTTACTCCAGATTTTCGCATTTTTTTCCTTCACAATCCCAACTGTATACCACATTTTTTTTTATAAGTGAGAATATTTTTTTCTAGAAAAAGCATCATTCACTTCACTTGGTTGTGTTACTTTTCCTGAATTATTTACATCAACGGAAAGACTGACCAATTACCCCATTCCTACATAATTAAACCTGAGGCATTGCCATTCCCTGGTGATAGCTGCACCAACTGCAACTGTAATGCTGGGCAGGGAATAATTAGAGTCAATAGAGCAAGTTCTCAAGCCAATAAAGTGAAACCTGATACTGATGTTTTAATGGAATATTGAAAATGAAGAGTTGAGAGAAAATACTTTCTCCAGCATTGTCCAAGAGAGATAGGGCATTGATGACTCAATGAGTCTTCCTGCCAGTTTGGCAGATACAGCCTTTTAATTGAGAGTGACTCACCATGCCTCAGTGGTGACTGTATTCCTTAAAAATAGCAGCTCCCGTTGCATTGGACTTAAATCCTTTTTGCAAGGAGGCAGGAAATAAACTCACTCTGAAACCTTCTCATCTCAACTTAGTTTCCCTGTTGGTCATTCTGACCATCTGACATCTGTGCTGCTGTGGTTGTTACTTCTCTAAATCCATAGACGGTAATAAATTAGCATTCTAGTCTCTTTTTTTTTTAGCCTCTTGTGAGACTGATTACAATGATTCCGTTCAACAGAGCCCGATTATCTCTAAGAGAACTGAGAAAAATTTGTGACCCTAAAGATCTGAGTCCAAATCTAGTCGTAGACCCAGAAACCCATGAACCCTGAGATCTTCTACCCCTAAAGCCTGATTTGCTGTCCCAACAAGTTGGCAAACACACACTTTCTGGCCAATTCTTCATTGTCTGCATGTGGGTCATTTGTAACCATTTGTTTTCAATTATAAGACTACTTGAAAAGGCCGGCCTCTTGAGTTCAAGAAATATGAGTTCAAATCTTGGCTATGCAGCTTCCTAGCTGTGTGATCTTGGACAAGTTACTTCACCTTTCTGTGCTTCATTTTCCTCATCTGTAAGGAGTCAGTAAGAAAACCCACTTGACATGGAATTAAAAATATATAAGTAACTAGCATAAATAAATAATAGTGGCCAGGCGTGGCGGCTCACACCTGTAATCCCACCACTTTGCGAGGCTGAGGCAGGAGAATCACCAGGAGTTCAAGATCAGCCTGGGCAACATAGTGAAAGACCATCTCTACAAAAAATAAAAGATTAGCCAAGCGTGGTGGCACATCCCTGTAGTCCCAGCTACTCTAGAGGCTAAGGTGGGAGGATCACTGTAGCCCAGGAGTTCAAGGCTGCAGTGAGCCATGATCGCGCCGCTGCACTCCAGAGCCTGGGCAAAAGAAGGACCCTGTCTCAAAAAAAAAAAAAAAAAAAAAAAGTAGACCAGGGCTCTGTCCAAAGAGAGGTAGAAAAGGGGTTCCAGGATGAGGAAAGTGTAGGAGGAATAGGGTGGCGATAAAAAGAAGCCTGATAAGCCTTTAAGGCCAATTTCAACTCAAATAGTCTGATTGCAAAAGCAGCCACAAATGCTTCCTGCTCCCAGCATCCATGCCCTTAGGCAATCCTGTCTCACTCTGACTCCGGACTTGGTTATGCAACTCTCTGTGACCAGTGGGATGGGCAGAGTAGCAACTGTGATTCAGGTAGAGGCATCCAAAGGGCTTGCACATCTGGGCTGACTCCAAGGATGTGCAGTCATCCCTCCGTATCCATGGGCGATTGGTTCCAGGACCTCCCAAAGTCAGTGGACTCTCTGTTCTCTTATATAAAATGCTGCAGTGTTTCCATATAACCTATGCACATCCTTTTGCATCCTTTAAATCATTTCTAGATTGGTTATGTTACCTAATGCAGTGTAAATGCTGTGTAAATAGTTGTTATATAAAATTATTTGGGAATAATGACAAGAAAAAAATGTATACGGGTTCAGTACAGACTCAGTTTTTTTCCTGAGTATTTTCTATCTGCAGTTGGTTGAAACCAGAGATGCGGAACGCATGGATACGGAGGGCTGACGGTACTTGGCACATTTCTGTCACCATGTGAACAAGCCTGCTCTAGCCAGGTGATGCTGAGAAACACGTGGCCCAGTCCTCTCCAACATCCCAGTCAACAGCCGGCACTGCCAGAGACATGGCAATCCAGCTCTCTGTAGCTGCCCATAGATTCACATGCAAGCCCAGTCAAGACCAGTAGAATAGCCCAGCTGAGCCCTGTTCAAACTGTAACGCATAGAACTGTGACCAAAATAAATGGTAGTCATTTTAAGCCATTACATTTTGGGATAGGTTGTGAAAGAAGTGAAAGCTTGCTGAAAATGTGGGGGGGAGGGGGGTGGGCATTAGAAGTGGGGGCAGATGAGTGACATAGGCAGGTATGAAATGCCATCCGGATGGATGTACATTTAGGAAACTGGAGCATTGTAAATATTTGATTAAGCAAAATAATTATTTGCATAAATTTGCTTCAAGATAAATAGGTCGAGCTCCCCCTCCTTTTTCCCTTCTTTTTTTTTACTCTCCTTTTCCCTTCGTCCTTCCTCTATCCCTCCTCCTCACAGAAAATAATAATAATAATAAATAAATAGGTAAATAGATCGATGAGTGATTACTGCCTGCAAAAGGTAGTGATTTGTGATGTCTTACAGCCTTGTAGCTCTAGGTGCTGTCTGTGGACCGGAGGCATCAGCATCACCTGGAGCTTACTGGAAACATGGAAGCCCCACTCCAGATCTAGTGATCGTAATAGGAATTTCAACATCCCCAGGTATTTCTCCGGCATGATCACAGTTTGAGAGGCACTGTCCTATCCTAAAAACAGAATCCACATTGAGCACTCACCTCATTCTTTCTACTCTGCTTAGATTTTTTTTTAAAACTTCTTTAGCTACTTCAACATCCCTTCCTTTCCACCTGCTCCCTACCGTTGCATTACTAAAACAAACAAACAAACAAAAGCCACCCTTATCCTTTGAATTGTATCATCACAAAACTCTGTGTGTGTGTGTGTGCGCGCGCGTGTGTGTGTGTATGTGTGTGTTTTCTTGGGAACTTTGAGTAGACCCCAGTAAATAAAAATTGCTTTTCCCATCCAGGTTTTGAACCAATTAAGAAATAAGACAAATGATGACGCAGATAGAGGCCAAGATATCATCTTTATCACTGTTAAAGTCTAAGTTAGAGACATTGCCAAATGAGCTTCCTCTATAGCAGTTAGAATTAGCCAGATTTATCCATTACCAGTTGTGGCCCAGGGCAGTCTCACCCCTGCCTTCCCCAAAAAGAAGGAAGAAAAAAGGACTGGTTGGGGGAAAGGATGGGAGTAAGAGATGGACTGGAGAGAGCCAGGGGAGTAGCCTCTGCATAAAAGGAATCTCTAAGAATGGAGAAAGCCATGTGTGGTGGTGGTAATGAGACAGATATGTTCTATAAAATGCAGTCATCATCATCATCTAGAAATGTCTTAAAATCTAAATGGTTTAGAAATGCTCTTTAATGATGACTGATTGGTGATATCATTTGTTAAAATGAAAATACAGATTGTATTGTGTAATTTTTAAAAATGATATTAGGTTTAGGTTCAAAGTTGGTAACAAAGAACATGTTTGAAAGTTTATGGTTTTTTGTTTTGTTTTTGTTTTTTGTTTGTTTGTTTTTTGAGACAGGGTCTCACTTTGTCACCCAGTTTGGAGTGCAGTGGCATCATCTTGGCTCACTGAAGCCTTGACCACCTGGGTTCAGGCCATCCTCCTGCCTCAGCCCCCCAAGTAGGTGGGACTATAGGTGCAAGCCACTATGACCAGCTAATTTTTTGCATTTTTAGTAAAGACAAGGTTTGTCATGTTGCCCAGGCTGGTCTTGAACTCCTGAGCTCAAGCAATCTACTCACCTCAGCCTCCCAAAGTGCTGGGATTACAGGCGTGAGCCACCACACCCAGCTGGTTTGAAAGTTTATGACAAGAATACTGCAAAAAAAAAAAAAAAAAAAAAAAAAATGCTTGCCAGACAGAACATCTTCCTTGGACTCTTCTGTGAATGAAATAAATGAACCTCTGTTATGTTTCAGCCACTAAACAAATATTTCTGCGGTGATGCAGAATAGATGTTGCTGAAAAACACACACTCAGCAAAAGTGAGCATTAAAAAGACTGCCTTCAGGAATATTAGGATTATAGTCAGACCACTAAAAATTTATGCAACTTTGTAACTAGAGCACTAACTAAACAGTAATTGGTACCTTGAGAGACAACTTGGACAGTCCAGGCAGGAAGCTCAACATGGTTGGAAGTTGCCTCAAGGCTTTAAAATGCTATTAAAAATAATTGTGGAATATCACAGAGATGAAGAACAGATTAGCCATTGCTGGGGTTAGGGATGGGTGGAAGGGGCTAGGTATGGCTGGGAAGGGAGGGAGCCTTGTGGTAATGGAACAATTCTGTAGCTCGGCTGTGGTAGTGGCTGTACGAATGTATACATGTGACACAATTGCACAGAGCTGCACCCACCCACCCACCCACACACACACACACAGTGTATATAAAAATGGTGAAATCTGAATACACTCTGTAGATTGTACCAATAAGCAGTGTCAATTTCCTGGCTTTGTTCCTGTGCTGTAGTCGTGCCAGAGGTTACCATTCGGGCAGCTAGGTGCAGGGTATGTAGAATACATATATATAGCAATTTCCAGCAAAACTATAAATTTTTCAAAAATCAAAAACTAAAAAAAATTGGCCAGGTGCAGTGGCTCACACCTGTAATCCCAGCACTTTGGGAGGCCCAGATGGGCGGATCACCCGAGGTCAGGAGTTTGAGACCAGCCTGGCCAATATGGTGAAACCCCATCTCTAATAAAAATACAAAAAATTAGCTGGGCGTGGTGGTGGGCACCTGTAATCCCAGCTATTCGGAAGGCTGAGGTGGGAGAATCACTTGAAACCAGGAGGTGGAGGTTGCAGTGGGCCAAGATCACACCACTGCACCCCAACCTGGGTGACAGAGCAAGACCCTGGCTCAAAAAAAAAAAAAAAAAAAAAAAAGTTTAAAAAACGTACTGGGCAGAAGTGCTATCTTGGTTGTAGAATCAATGCAAATGGAAAAGGAGCCCTGAGCCAGTGGCACTGTATCTAGACAGTCAGAAAAGGAAGTGCAACCTGCCCTGGGCAGGGCTGGGCATCTACCTGTTTAAAAAGGATGCCCAACATGTTGCACTTATTTTTATTTTCTCGACATATACCAGAAATAGTTCTTGCCTATGTATCAGCCAACCTAAGGATATTCTCCCCCCTTTCTGTTGAAGGTTATAATTCTATTCTCACTACTCAAGCTCCTCTTCTTTTAATGTATGTTAGCATTTTGAATTTGATGTGTTCTCTTTATTCGGGATCTACATAGCCATTTGGAAAGGTATACTTAATTGCAAGTGGGACTTTTTCCACATATAAGCCATAATATATGTAAGACTCAGAGAGTCTTCTGGGAAGATTAGAATCATGTGAACAGACCTCCCTTTTGTGGAGATACTAAGGTGTATTTCTGGGAACTGGCTTCTGCAGACTGTTGATGTCCCTGTGTGTAAATGAATATGCAGGCTCAACAAAACTATAGTTGGTGACTGCAAAAGCCCTCAACTCAAAGGTCTTAGCCATCACTGTAGAGGAATCACCAGGGGCATTTGTTTAAAATGCACATTACCTGATCTTTTCCCCGAGTTTCTGAATCTGTTGGTCTGGGAACAAGGTCCAGGAATCTCCACTGTCACATGCACCCAGGACATGTTGACACTGTCTCTCTGAGGACTGCTCTTTGAAAAACAGGCTTCTATCTCACAAGAAGGAGGCTGGCCCACTAGCTTTTAAGTATTTCGCTGACTTCCTGCTGAAATAGTGCAATGTGGTTAACAGCGAGCTTTGGAAGAGATGAGTAAAGGTGATGCTTCAAAGACATGCTGAGCAAACTGAAAAGCAAGTTAAAGCACCGTGACATTGCTTCTAGAAGCCGAGGATTGACAGCAGCTGACAGTCGTGCTGGTACCAGTGTCACCTTTGAATACAAAGAACATTGGGTATTTTGACTTATTTCAGCAGGGATAAAATGTTAGGGAGGAAAATATTCCCCTAACTGGCTTCCTCCTCTGAAACATTAATGTAGAATGATAATGCCTTCTACTCCTGTATCAGCTTTCCAATCACCAACTTATTTGAAGGCATCACAAGAGAGATCTTTTAAATCATCTACCCTTAGGCAAATAGTACATTTCTTGAAATTCCTTGAATGTTGAAAAATGTACTTTTGAAAAAGACATTCCAAGTTCTTTATAGCTCAGAAACATTTCCTTCTCAGGATGTTAGGAGACGTCCAGGTGAAGTAAAAGTGAACACAGGAGGAGGCATAAAAGCTGGTTGGCAAATTTTTCAGACATCCAGGAAAATTCTATGCCCATGTGACTCTGTGTTGCATTTGAATTTATAAAAGTCATGAGATCTGTGTCTTTCCAAACACTGCTTCAACCGTTCAGTGAAAAACCCTTCTTGCACTCTTGGAGACACTGAGTTCTGCCTGGTCCATTTTTAGGACTTGCATTTGGAAGTCCTTCGCCTCAAGGACTAGAGTTCATAGTTTTTGTATATTCAACATGTAGTATATTATCCAGTGTGTGAAAGATATTCAATAGTGTTGACACATTGAGAGGTCTCTTCTAGATGACACTAAGGGGAATTTAGAATGGGGTGGAAGGAGGAAAAGGAAAGGTTATCGCCAGACCCCTTCTCTCTTTTTGCTTTGAAATTCATGGTACTCAATAATTGGTTCACATCCAAAGAGTTAACTGAACTAGATGAGGTGGTGTGTAACTTCTGCAGGTCAGAGGGAAGAGAAGAGAGGAAGAGCTAACAAGCATTTAAAAAAAAAAAAAAAAAAGAAGCTGAAACCTATAGTCTCAGCTGCTCTGAAGGCTGAGACAGGAAGATCCCTTGAGCCCAGGAGTTCAAGTATAGCCTAGGCAATATAGCAAGCCTTTGTCTCTAAAAAAATTTTTTTTTAGTTTTTTAAAAAGAAAGAAAAAGGCCGGGCGCTGTGACTCAGGCCTGTAATCCCAGCACTTTGGGAGGCCAAGGCGGGCAGATCACAAGGTCAGGAGATTGAGACCATCCTGGCTAACACAGTGAAACCCCGTCTCTACTAAAAAAATACAAAAAATTAGCCCGGCGTGGTGGCGGGTGCCTGTAGTCCCAGCTACTGGGGAGGCTGAGGCAGGAGAATGGCGTGAACCCAGGAGGCGGAGCTTGCCGTGAGCTGAGATCGCGCCACTGCACTCCAGCCTGGGCGACAGAGCGAGACTCCGTCTCAAAAAAAGAGAAAGAAAGAAAGAAAAAAAAGAGCTAGAGCTCTTCAACAAGTAAGACCCAGTGTCAAGGTAGGCCACTCTAATTAGATATTTGGATCAAATATAATTTAAAGTTAACAATAATTACTGCACCAGACCCTTTATTTCAATTATTGCATTTAATCCATACAACAAACCTATGAAGAGAAATAATCTGTAAGAGGCTTATTGCAGTCCCAGCCACTATCACCCTGTGGATACCCAAATAATCGTGTCTTAATAAATGAAGGAATGAGTGAGGAAATCTTCACCTTTGTAGGTAAAGAAACTGAGGCTCAGAGAGGGAAGGGAGCTGTATTTGAATAGCCATTCTATATTTTCAATGTGCTAATAAAAATGTGGTTCCATGTAATCAAGTTTATTAACTGTGCTGTTGCATGTTATTCTACTCGGTGTGACCGCCAACGTCTATCAGTTGTGAATCTTAACAACCAGTAGGTGGCGTCCCCGTGCAATATTGATACTCAATGCTCATCCAGTAGCAGCCCCTTCCAAATAGAGGAAATAAGACTCCTCTGGAGCACTTCAAAATAGTAATTTATAACTAAGATAAAATGATCATTGAAAACTCTTGGAATTTCATCCCAATGGCTTTTATAAATGTATTTTCAGCAATGGGGTGAATTGTGCTACCACTCCCCCACAAAAATATGGTCACCCCAATCTCTAGCGCCTAGGAATGTGACTCTATTTGAAAAAAGAGTCGGTGTGGATGTAATTAAGTATCACAACATGAGATCATTCTGGATTACCTAGGTCATTACCTAAATCCAATAGCGTATCCTTATTGAGAGCAGAAGAGGAGAAGGTCATGTGAAGACAAAGGTAAAGAGTGGCAGCCACATACCAAAGGATGTCTGGAGCCACCAAATAAGTAAAAGTGTTTCAAAAGCAAGGTAGATTGCTTAATAAAATCATGATGTTTCAGTCGGGCATACTGACTCACACCTGTCATCCCAGCACTTTGGGAAGCCAAGGCAGGTGGATCCCAGGCCGGGAGTTCAAGACCAGCCTGGCCAACACGGTGAAACCCCATCTCTATTAAAAAAAGAGAGAAGTAAAAACATTTTTAAAATGACAATAAAATACACATGATGTTTCAAACTCAAGTACTTAACCAAAATATTCATCCTACATCCTATAGATCTTTGATGTGTATATTACTTTGAACATGAATGTTTGTATCGTTTGTGTGACAGAATTATATTGGAGACTTATAATTTGATTTCCCCAAAGATAACAAACCTTGTCTCTCTTCTAAGATCATACCACTCCCATACATCATTCAAGAACAATGAGACATTCAATTACCCATCACAACTTTTCCAAGTGCAGTATTAGAAGCAACCCAGGGACCACGGAGAGATAAATGTGCATTACAGGCATCTCTGAATAAGCCATTCTTGTCTCATTTATTATGACCTTGCGTAGGCACTCATTCAAATACATTCAGCAAACACTTATAATGTACCTAGCAGGTGCCAGGTGCTCTACTAGGTGCTGAGCAGTCAACAATGAATCAGATCTAGTTCTTGAAGTTTAGTTGAGAAAATCAAAGTCAGCTAGGAGAGAAGAACAAGGAGTCAGATATGGTGCATGTGACAAGTGAGAATGGGTAGGGGTGGTGGAAGCACACGTAGGAGGCAACCTTCAATCGGGACAAGAGCGGGAGGAGGAGGAGGAGATAGCGCCCAGGCTGCATTTTGAAAGCACAGTTGGCAGAATAAGGGGCTGGGACACACAGTGGGAAGAAGCAGCAGGCAGGAGCATAGAGGTCTGGGAACCAGACTTTGTCTGGACTGGAGACTTAAATTGACGAAAAGCCGGAGAGGCAAACAGAGCCGTGATGGGGAAGGGCTTTGGTAAGGGGTCTGAATTTTCTCCTTAAAACAACAGAGCATCAGTAAAGGGCTTTATATAAGTTACTAAGCGATAGGATTAGATTGCTTTTTTGGAAACATGAATCTGCCAGTGTGTGATGCTGAAACAGAATATGGGGCAGGGGTAGTGAGAGAAACCAGGTAAGGAGTGTTGAGACCACCCATGCAGACATTAGGAAAGCCTTTCAGCTGCAGAGGGGTGAAGAAGAGGGGGGAGTCTGGAGAGGGTTGATCTGGTTAGGTTTTGTGTCCTCGCCCAAATCCCATGTTGACTTGCAATCCTCAGGAGTTTAGGGAGAGACCTGGTGGGTACTGATTGGATTATGGGGGGTGGTTTCCCCCATGCTGTTCTTGTGATAGTGAGTGAATTCTCATGAGATCTGATCGTTTTACAAATGGTAGTTTCTCTTGCACTGACACAACCTCTCTCTTGCCTGTTGCCTTGCAAGACATGCCTACTTCCCCTTCTGCCATGATTGTAAGTTTCCTGAGGCCTCCCAAGCCATAGGAAACTGTGAGTCAATTAAACCTCTTTCCTTTATAAATTACCCAGTCTCGGAAAGTTCTTTATAGCAGCGTGAAAACAGATTCATACAAGGGTATTAAGGGAATAGTTCTTAGGATTAGATATGGAGGCGGAGGAGGAAAAAGTAGAATGGAGGAGGAAAAATACCAGTTTTTGAACTCCCGAAAGAGTAAACCCTGGCTTTTTATTCATCTCTGTGCCAACCTAGCCACCTTGACAAAGTAAGTCCTCAATTTGTTAGCAGTAGAATAGAATTTCCTGGTTTTCTGTTAGAAACTGAGTCTCTGAGTCGTTTCCACGGTGCTCCTGGAATACCCTTCACTTTCAAGTATATAAAGCTGTTAGGAGAGTGAATTTATGGCTCTCAGAAGGGCCTCCTGTTTTTGTTCATCTGCCCATTGAGCGGCTTCTTACTGAATTAATGGCCTGGTGCATGAATCACAGGGACTGCCAGTGCAGAATTGAGTGCTGACAGGCGGTTTCGGCTCTCTCATATCTCTGTTGCTGCCTTGAGCTCTATGCAAGGGTCAGCCATGGCTGAAGCCTTCCCCTGCATCCGTCCCTGCTCCCAGGCCTCTCATAGGCATCAATAGCATACACATTTATACTCATTCTGTACAAAGGCCTCTGTTCACGTCTCTCTGCCTACAACCCCTGAAGAAATTCCTACAGCTCTACTGATTGAGGCCTTTTTAAATCATTTTTTTGACTGAATGACTGAGCAAATGAAGCATTGCACTCATGAAGTGCTAGATAGGTGAGTAAGCAGACTTGCTTCCTGAAGCCAGAGTGCCTTCAATGTGTTTCAACAGAAAGGCACCCAGAAGAGAAGGAAACCAGAAAACACAGGACTGAAATCTCCAAAGGAGCAGCAGAGGTGGCGTTAGCAGATTGTCATTCAAGAGGCAGAGATGACTTGGGGCCTAGCTGGGCAGAGAAAGCCTCACAGAGGAAAATGGGTCCCTAAAGACAGTCAGGAGTTAGTCAAACATGGGAGGGAAGGTATACTATTGGCCTATTGCGCTGAAGGACTCCTTTTGTGGGTCTGCTCCTTGCACGGTATGATGTTCAGAATCCCTGAACCCTGCCCACTAAGTGCAGCAGGTCCAAAACACCCCCTCCCTGGAGGGCTGTACTTCCCTGGGTGTGAATCACGGTTGGATAGCAGAGAGGAGTGTGACCAAATGGAGAAGACTAAGGTGTGGGGAAGACACGCGAGGCTCATTTGCAGACTGCTGACAGAGCATCATGATCGTGGTAGAAGATGCACCAGGAAAACGATGTTTCAAACAGGCTGAAAATGAGGGCTATCTCTAAGTGCTTATCACAGAAATGTCCAGATGACTCCAAAGGATCGTGTTAACACGAATGTCAGGCCCAATGAAGAGGTCAAAGGCATTAGCCAGGTGTCATGGTACATGTCTGTAGTCCCAGCTACTCCAGAGGCGGAGGTAGGAGGATCGCTTGAACCCAGGCATTTGAGGCTGCAGTGAGCTATGATGGCACACTGCCCCTTAGCCTGGGTGACAGAGTGAGATCCTGTCTCAAAAAAAAAAAAAAAAAAAAAAAAAGAGTCAAAGGAATACGGTGAATATGACGTGAGCTTTGAACTTGGACCTAATTTGGAATACCACTTACCACTTACTAACTGTTTCCTTGGGCAAGTTATTTATGTTTTCTCAGCCGGTTTAATCATCTTCAAAATGAAGATCATACTTGCTCAAAGAGCTACTGGAATTTACATGAAGTGCCAGTTTGGATTACTTGTGTTCATGCTAATTGAGGGTGTTATACTTTTAAAGGACCACGAGAAAATGGGCAGGACTATTGTAGGACATTCAAGAGATCCACAAAAATATAAGATGATCTTTATTGAACTACATTATTCTACACCTACTCTGTGCTAAATGCTAATATTAATAACTTTATGTTCAATTCTACTCTGAGGTAGCCTTTAATCCCTTTGTAGAGGGGGTAAATTAGGCTCAAAAAAGTTGCCTAATGTAGATAAAAATTAACCATTCCAATTCCTACCTCACATTACTAATAAACAGTGATTTGAGATAGATCATTCTTCTAAGTATAAAAACTAGAATTATAATGCTTCTAGAAAATAACATAGAACAATGTCTTTGCAACCTTGGAGTAAGCAAAGATTTCTTAGAACACAAAAGCACTAACTGTAAAACAAAATTGATACCCTAGACTCCATCAAAATTAAAAACTTATGCTCATCCGGTAACACTTTTAAGAAAATGACTCTTATGGCCGGGCACAGTGGCTCACGCCTGTAATCCCAGCACTTTGGGAGGCCAAGGCGGGCAGATCACGAGGTCAGGAGATCAAGACCATCCTGGCTAACACGATGAAACCCTGTCTCTACTGAAAATACAAAAAATTAGCCAGGAGTGGTGGCAGGCGCCTGTAGTCCCAGCTACTCTGGAGGCCAAGGCAGGAGAATGGCGTGAACCCGGGAGGTGGAGCTTGCAGTGAGCCGAGATCGCGCCATTGCACTCCAGCCTGGGCGACAGAGTGAGACTCTGTCTCAAAAAAAAAAAAAAAAAAATGACTCTTTTTAGAAAGGACACAAAAAGTATTAACCACTGAAGAAAAATATCCATCAGTAGGAAAATGGATAAATAAATAGTGATAGATGCATGGAACAGAATACCACTCAGCAGTGTAAAAATTGAAAGAAGAGGTCCAGGTACAGTGACTCACGCCTGTAATCTCAGCACTTTGGGAGGCCCAGGTGGGCAGATCACGAGGTAAGGAGTTCGAGACCAGCCTGACCAACGTGGTGAAACCCGTTTCTACTAAAAATACAAAAATTAGCTGGGCGTGGTGGCTTGCACCTGTAATCCCAGCTACTAGGAGGCTGAGGCAAGAGATTTGCTTGAACCTGGGAGGTGGAGGTTGCAGTGAGCTGAGATCACACTACTGCACTCCAGCCTGGGTGACAGAGTGAGACTCTGTCTCAAAAAAAGAAAAAGAAAAAAGGACAAACCAGTGTATTGATACATGCAATACTGTAGTTGAATCTTACTTCATAATGTTGAGGAGATTAAAAAAAGGCCAAACTCACAAGAATTTATATTGTATAATTCCATTTTTGTACAGTTTTTAAACAAGCAAAACAAATGCGTGGCAATAGAAATCAGAACACGAGTCACCTATAGGCTGGGCACAGTGACTCATGTCTATAATCCCAATACTTTGGAAAGTTGAGGCAGGTGGATCGTTTGAGCCCAGGAATTCAAGACCAGCCCGGGCAACATAAGTAAACCCTGTCTCCACTAAAAATACAAAAACTAGCTGGGCATGGTGACATGCATCTGTAATCCCAGCTACTTGAGGGGCTGAGGCAGGAGGATCACCTGAGCTATGGAAGTTTGAGATTGCAGTGAGCTGAGATCATGCCACTGCACTCCAGCCTGGGCAACAGAGTGAAACCCTGTCTCAAACAAGCAAACAAACAAAAAACACAGGTAACCTATAGGGGTTGGAATTAACTGGAAGGGGACATGAAGGAGCTTTCTGGAGTAATGAGAACATTCTATGCTTTATTTGAGTACGGGTTACACGGGCATATACCTTTGTTAAAACTGTATGAGGAATACGCTTAAAATCTTTGCATTTCACCTCACTAAAACTTCACCTCACCAAAAAGATAAACTGGGATGGGTTTGGAAAACCTCCACATTGTACTTCTAGCTTCTTTCATGATCTCATCTAGTAGTCATGAGATGCATATCTAGAAAGGACAACTCTCCCCCTAATTCTGAAGAATGACCAATAATAATCCATTCCTTTTCCTGACCCCTTTGAGAATTGCAAAGCGTGTATTGAATGAAAAATTAAGTAATGAGTATCTGTTAACTAAGAAAGTTAACGATGATAGGATACTTGCACATAACATGTCAATATTTACATCACCATGTGGGCTGTAATTATATCACTGATAATATGAATAAATACAAAAGGTTTTTGGGTTTTGTTTTTGTTTTTGTTTTTGTTTTGAGACAAGGTCTCAGTCTGTCACTCAGTCTGGAGTGCAGTGGTATGAACATAGCTCACTGCAGCCTTGACCTCTCAGGCCCAAGTGATCCTCCTGCCTTAGTCTCCCATGCAGCTGAGACCACAGGTGTGTGCCACCATGCCTGGCTATTTTTTTTTTCTGTGTTGTTCAGGCTGGTCTCAAACTCCTGAGTTCGAGTGATCACTCCACTTTGGCCTCCCAAAGTGCTGGGATTACAGGTGTGAGCCATCATGCCTGGCCATAAATACAAATTTTTGAAGAAACATCAACATCTGTTTCTAAAGCTAGAAGTTATTTTAAGTCTGTGCCTAAAGTTGACTGTTAACATGTGCAGCTGCAAAAGGTGGATTTATCTGTCACTCTATGACGCATGGCTTTTAGATCAAACAACATTCATTTTTCTGCTCATTTTCCCCCCATTTTTTATTGTGTATATAGAAAAAGTGATAGCAGTATACATGATGAAGAAAAATTTTTACGGTTGAATGGTGCTAATTGTATATCATTGCCATCAGCTTCAAATAGAAAACCAGTTCAGTCTAGTAATTATTTAATTATTTCTATCCAGTGCATAGAATCAAAGTAAAGCTTTTGAAGTTTATTCTCTTGAAGGTTTAATGTATGAAATCATTATGACTGTTATTCTATAATAAATTAAAATTTTCACGCCAGGCACGGTGGTTCACGCATGTAATCCCAGGACTTTGAGAGGCCGAAGTGGGTGGATCCCCTGAGGTCAGGAGCTCAAGACCAGTCTGCCTGTCTTTACTAAAAATACAAAAAAATACAAAAAAAAATAGATGAGCATAGTGGTATGTCCCTGTAATCTCAGCTACTGAGGAGGCTGAGGCAGGATAATTGCTTGAACCTGGGATGTGGAGGCTGCAGTGAGTTGAGACCACGCCACTGCACTCCAGCCTAGGTGATAGAGTAAGACTCCAGCTTAAAAACATAAAAATTTCAATGCTAAAGAAAATTGACTAATGTTTGTGTTGATAACATACATACACATTTTGAAAAAAGTAGTGTTCTTACTAAAGAGATTTACTTGCATTTGGATTTGGTACACACAAAATTTATAATTATATTCAAACTCTCAAAAAATAATTCTTTTAATTATCAAAAAGAAACCGCAATTGCCGGGCTGGGCGCGATGGCTCATGCCTGTAATCCCAACACTTTGGGAGGCTGAGGTGGGCGGATCACCTGAGGTCAGGAGTTCAAGACCAGCCTGACCAACATGGTGAAACCCCGTCTCTACTAAAAATACAAAAATTAGCCAGATTTGGTGGCAGGTGACTGTAATCCCAACTACTCAGGAGGCTGAGGCAGGAGAATTGCTTGAACCCAGGAGGCAGAGGTTGTAGTGAGCCGAGATTGTGCCATTGCACTCCAGCCTGGGGGACAGAGCAAGGCTCTGTCTCAAAAAAAAAAAAAAACAAAAAAAAACAAAAAAAAAAACTGTAATTGCCAATATCTACAAATATTTTTACATAGGCAGAGAATAACTAGATTACAAAATCATGTGACAATGTTGACATTGAATATAAAAACATATTTCAATATGGCATTATATGTTTTCTTTCTGCTACCTGTCATCAGTCTGATGTTTAAAAATGTTTAAGCCTTTTAAAATCTATTTTATAAACCAATATAGATATTCAACCATTGTACTGAACTTTGTACAAACAAGTCCTCTTAATTTTGGTTGTATTTTGTTCAAAATTGGTTGGAAACTGCCTTCTCCTTTTTGTTTATCAAGGTAATATTTATACTAATTTTTTTTTTTTTTTGAGACAGAGTCTCACTGTATTGCCCAGGCTACAGTGCAATGGCGCGATCTTGGCTCAATGCAACCTCTGCCTCCTCAGTTCAAGCCATTCTCCTGCCTTAGCCTCCCGAGTAGCTGGGATTACAAGCATCTGCCACTGTGCCCAGCTAATTTTTGTATTTTCAGTAGAGATGGGGTTTCACCATGTTGTCAGGCTAGGCTAGTCTTGAACTCCTGACCTCGTGATCCACCTGCCTCAGCCTCCCAAAGTGCTAGGATGACAGGCGTGAGCCACCATGCCCTGCCTATTTATACTAATTTTAAGTGTCCAGGTTGGTAAATTTTGGTTATTGTATCTAATCATTTAACCAAATCAAAAAATGGTGCAATTCTTCACCCCAGAAAGTTTTCTCATACTTGTATATATTCACTTATCTCCCCTAACCCTGGCCCCAGGCAACCATTGATTCTCTTTCTGTCCCTATAGTTTTACGTAATACAGAATTTCATATGAGTAGATTCACAGAGTATAGAATATTTTGTGATTGACTTCTTTCTCTTAACATAATATTTTTAGGATGTATCCATGTTATTGTCTGTATTATGTCCTTTCTTTGTATTACTGAATAGTTTTCTGTGGTATGAGTATATCACACTTTGTTTATCCATTTAATAGTGATGGACATTTGTGTTGTTTCTAGTTGGGGCTATTATGAATAATGCTGCTATAAACACTCATGTATATGTTTTGTTGTGAGTTTTTTTTTTGTTTTTTTTTTTTTGAGATGGAGTCCCACTCTGTCACCCAGACTAGAGTGCAATGGCGCGATCTTGGCTCGCTGCAACCTCCACCTCCCAGGTTCAAGCGATTCTCCTGCATCAGCTTCCTGAGTAGCTGGGATTACAGGTATCCACCACCACACCCTACTATCATGTACATGTTTTTGTTCGGACATATGTTTTTATTTCTCTTGGGTAAATATCTGGAAGTAGAATTTCTGGATCGTATGATAATGAATCTAACTTTATTTATTTTTGAGACAGAGTTTCGCTCTTGTTATCCAGACTGGAGTGCAATGGCATGATCTCGGCTCACTGCAACCTCCGCTTACCCGGTTCAAGCGATTCTCCTGCCTCAGCCTCCCTAGTAGCTGGGATTACAGGCATGTGCCACCATACCTGGCTAATTTCGTATTTTTAGTAGAGATGGGGTTTCTCCATGTTGGTTAGGCTGGTCTCGAACTCCCGACCTCAGGTGATCCACTGCCTTGGCCTCCCAAAGTGCTGGGATTATAGGCATGAGCCACCGCACCCAGCCATAATGAATTTACCTTTATAACATAATGCCATGGCCCCAGCTACTATACCATTTTGTGTTCCTACAGCAACATCTGAGAATTCCGGTTGCAACTTATCTTTGCCAACACTTGGTAGTGTCAATCTTCATGATTCCCCATTCTAGTGTGTAGTGGTATCTCACTGGAGTTTTCATTGGTATTTTTCTGATGAATAATAAAGTTGAGCACATTTTCATATGCTTATAAAAAGTTTTAATCAAAGTATTTGTCAAATGAAATACTAAAATGCGGTTATTGGAAAAATGATTTGCAAACAGAGAAACTTGAAGTTTATCCTTTCATAAGCACAGTGAGTACTGAACAAATTAAACAATAAGCCCTCAAATAGTATACAATATTAATGCTGAAATTCTGTAATTGCATTTTAGAATATCTCAACTTGCAGGATGAATCTTTTGCTGAAGCACCTATTTTTAATTAGATAAATTTATGTTCTGTACTGGAATAAAATGAAATTGTGGAAGCCCATAATTGTGTGGAATCATAAATAGAGACAATTTATATTATGAAGTTGTTCTTATGAAATATTTGTTGAAGAAAGCTACTCTGAATGGAGACAAAAAAGACAGCATCTGTGAAAATATTGAGGCTGAAATATTTATACATTTCAATGCACAAAAACATAGAATGATGAATATCCTTGTATTAGTTTGCTAGGGCTTTTATAACAAAATATCATAGACTGGGTGACTTAAAACAACAGCAATTTATTTCTCACAAATCTGAAGGCTGGGAAGTCCAAGGTGTCAGCAGGTTCGGCTTCTTCTGAGGCCTCTCTCCTTGGCTTGCAGACGGCCACCTTCTTGCTGTGTCCTCACGTGGCCTTTCCTCTGGGTAGGTTAATCCCTGGCGTCTCTTTGTATATCCAAATTTCCCTTAGAGGACACCAGTCAGATTGGATTAGGGGCTACCCTCATACCCTCATCTTAACTTAAGCACCTGTGTAAAGTCCCTATCTCCAAATAGGGCCACATTCTGACGTACTATGGGTTAGGACTTCACCATATGAATTTGAAGGAGCAGGATACAATTCAGCCCATAGCAATCCTCCATTTAGCAGACCAGGTTCTGACATTCCTTTAACTTCGATATAATGCAGGAGGAGACATGACCACAAACATCTGGTGAGAGATAAATTATCGGGCAGAAAGTAGCGCCCTGTGCCCTGCAATCAGGAACTACCCTGTGTTATGTGATTTTCTACGTGTCACTGTTGATCTGTCAAGCTCCGAAGTGCAGCTATTGAGGCCAATAGTATCTACCTGACCCTCTCACATTGGCATCTTTTAAAAAATAGTTTTATTTCTACTGTTTATAAAATACATGCTCTTTGCAAAATAAAAATAAAATGCTAGTGAAGAATACAAAAGAAAAAAAGGATCACCTCCAAAACACACCACCCAGCAACAGCCACTGTTACCATGCTGGATATATGTCCATCAAAATGTTTTCTCTATACAAACAACTTGTATGCTTTTAATACAAAAAATAGAAATCACTATATATATGTGTGTGTGTATATATATGTGTATATATGTGTGTATATATATGTGTGTATATATGTGTATATGTATGTGTGTATATATATGTGTGTGTGTGTATATATATATACACACATACTCTTTTTCAGCTTTTAAAATTGCATATATTTCAGGTGTACAATGTGATGTTTTGATACACATGTGAATATGGTCCAGCATATGAACATATCTATGTCCTAATGTAGTCAGCTTTCCTTTTCTACTTAACATCATGGACATCTTTCCTTTCAATAAATAGATACCTTAAGAACTATCAAAGGCCGGGAATGGTGGCTCACACCTGTAATCCCAGCACTTTGAAAGGCCAAGGCAGGAGAATCGTTTGAACGTGGGAGGTGGAGGTTGCAGTGAGCCAAGATCGCTCCACTGCACTCCAGCCTAGGCAAGAAGAGCGAAACTCTGTCTCAAAACACACAAACAACAACAACAAAAATCCCAAAATTTAGGCTGGCTACCCCACCCTGACCCCGGGACTAGATTGTACTTAGATTCATTGGAACATGGTAGAAATTTCAGGACCAAAAGCAGCAAAGACCACTCAATGCTAAGCAGAGTTCAAGCATTTGCCCCTACTGTTCGCAACCCTCTGCCTAAATGTAGGATACCAAATGTTGCTGAGCCTCAAGTTAGGGAAGCTCTCTCAGTGATGTGGGAGTAGACAAGGGGCCTCTGGTATCCTGCAGGTCTGTTTCTGCAGGCCTGGGAGATTGTCTTTCCAAGGTGGGAGCTGCCCTTACCTCTTTAACTTTCCTCCAGGCTGAAATTGTGAACCTTGGCCACTCCCAATCACAATTCTCTTCTCTCATTTGGGACACTGAAGGGAATCTTTCACCCCCAATTGTCAAATAGAAACATAGAAAGCAACTCAACATAGCCTCCAACAACCAGGAACTGTAGAAAAGGAATTTGCAAACATTGTACATTCTCCTTTGTTGCTTCAAATATGTGGTATCTTCTAGGAAGTGGACCCAGAGGTGAGTGAATAAGAAAAGCAGATGTTTGTCCTAGTCTGTTCATTCCATCTCCAAACAAGATAAAAATTACAGGGTAAAAGGTTCATCAGTCCAGTAACACAAAATCCTCTTATCTTTTTTTTGGAGACACAGTTTCACTCTGTTGTCCAGGCTCAAGTGCAGTGGCATGATCTTGGCTCACTGCAACCTCTGCCTCCCGGGTTCAAGCAATCCTCCTGCCTCAGCCTCCCAAGTATCTGGAATTACAGGCACCAGTCACCGTGTCCAGCTAATTTTTGTATTTGTAGTAGAGATGGGGTTTCACCATGTCGGCCAGGCTGGTCTCGAACTCCTAGCCTCTAGTGATCCGCCCACCTTAGCCTCCCAAAGTGCTGGGATTATAGGCGTGACCCACTGCGCCTGCCCTTATCTTCTTCTTCTTCTTCTTTTTTTTTGAGACAGGGTCTCACTCTGTAACCCAGGTTGGAGTGCAGTGAAATGATCTCGGCTCACTGCAACCTCCACCTCCCAGGCTTAAGAGATCCTCCCACTTCAGCTTCCCAAGTAACTGGGACCACAGGTGCCTGCCACCACGCCCGGCTCTTTTTTGGTATTTTTGGTAGACACTGGGTTTTGCCATGTTGCTCAGTCTGGTCTCAAACTTCTGAGCTCAGGAGATTCACCTGCCTTGGCCTCCCAAAGTGACGGTATTTCAGGTGTGAGCCACCACACCCAGCTATCAACAAAATCCTTTTAAATAAATGCTAGGTATTCCACTGCCTAATAGAAACTGTGTCATAACTTATCTCTTATTGATAGATCTTTGAGGTTATTTCCAAATTTATTACACAATACATCAATAAACATCTTATACATATATTTTGCACTCTTGTCTGAATATATTTTATTAGAGCTGTGTGCAGTGGTGCCTGCCATTAGTCTAGTCCCAGCTACTTGGGAGGATGAGGTGGGATGATCACTTGAGCCCAGGAGTTTGAGGATAGTTTGGGACAAAAAAAAAAACAAGAAAATATATACTTCCTTAGACTATATTACCAGAGGTAGAATTTATGGGTCAAATAGGATTACATCCCAGAAATATTATACGAATTTATATCATTTCAATTGTCTTGGGTCTATATCTAGGAATGAAATTGATGGGTCATTTGGTTAACCTATATTTAACTTTCAGAGTAACTGCCACACAGTTTCCCAGACAGTTTTTATAGTAACTGTTGAACAGTTTTTCAGAGCAGCTGCACCATTTTATATGCTCTCAACAATATATAAGGGTTCTTTTTTTTTTAATTATTCATTCATGTATTTTTTTTAAATACAGAAATGGGAGTCTTACTATGTTGCCCAGGCTGGTCTCAAACTCCTGAGTTCAAGCAGTCCTCCTACCTCAGTCTCCCAAAGTGTAGAGATTATAGGTGTGAGACATTGCACTTAGGGTTCTAATTTTTTCACATAGTGATCAACACTTGTTATTATCTAGCTTTTATTATTTTATTTTATTTTATTTTATTTTATTTTTTGGAGACAGAGTCTTACTCTGTCACCCAGGCTGGAGTGCAGTGGTGTGATCTCAGCTCACTGCAACCTCTGCCTCCTGGGTTCAAGCGATTCTCTTGCCTCAGCCTCCCGAGTAGCTGGAATTACAGGTGCCCACCACATGCCCGGCTAATTTTTGTATTTTAGTAGAGACGGGGTTTCACCATGTTAGTTAGGCTGGTCTCGAACTCCTGACCTCAAATGATCCGCCTGCCTCAGCCCTCCAAAGTGTTGGGATTACAGGCATGAGCCACAGCGCCCCACCTATCTGGCTTTTTTATTATAACTATACTAGTAGGTATGATGTGGTATCTCACTGTGATTTTGGTTTGCATTTCTCTGATGGCTATTGAGGTTGAGTATCTTCATGTGCTTATTGGCCATTTGTAAATCTTCCTTTAAGAAATTTCTAAGGCCAGGCACAGTGACTCACACCTGTAATCCCAGCAATTTGGGAGGCTAAGGTAGGTGGATTGCTTGAGGCCAGGAGTTGAAGACCAGTCTGGGCAATATAGTGGGACCCCATCTCTACAAAAAATTGAAAAATTAGCCTGGTGTGGTGGTAATGCACCTGTAGTCTCAGCTACTCAGTGGGGCTGAGATGGGAGGATCCCTTGAGCCCAGATAGTCGAGGCTGCAGTGAGCTATGATTGTGTCACTGCACCCCAGGCTGGGTGACAGAGTGAGATACTGCCTTAAAAAAAAAAGATGAAGTTTAACTTCAAATGGGATGGGGAGATACATCCTTCCCATAGCTGATTATATATAGGTAATTAAAAATCGAGTCTATCATGTAAGTATTTTATATATATTAATTTGTTTAATTCGCTCAACAATTCCCTGTTGCTATCTTCATTTTACAGGTAAAAAAAAAAACCCTGCAAACCCTTATAAGCTTAGAAATTCAAAGTCACTCAGCTCATAAGGGCAGGGCTGAAATGCCTGGTTTTAAGACCAGGAGCTCCAGCTCTATTGCCCATGCTCTTTAAGACAACTAAAGGGGACAAAGGAATTTGTGGTGGAAAACTAGGACTGGCACAACCAGGCCCCACTTTCCAAAGGCACAATCACCACCACTATGACTATATCACCCTCACGTTACCCCAATTAGGATCAAATCTCACCCACCCACTTACGGAGATTTTAGAAGGGCAAAAGAAAGAGGTAAGGGAAAAACGAAGATGAAGATGATTGAAATGAAATGAAACTTACCAAAAGCCCAAGAGGATAAGTTGTTTGCCATGTCTTACTTCAAAGTGGTTAACAAGAGATAGAGCATAAGCACTGTCCCATCTGATGCCAACTAGAAACTGCTGTTCTACCTGTACGTACTGGTGCCCTCTGGCTCAGAATCAGCCCTGTCCTTAGCCTTGCCCTCCAGAATAGACATCTTTTTCTGGAACTATTGGAGAAAGAAGGTATTTTTTTTCTGAGTTTGCCAAGAAGACAAACTAGTGGCAGGTATTTTGTCACCTCTAGAGATTGGTTTGTCTGAGAATGAAGCCACTCTAGAGGAAAGCAGGCAAGACAGGAAACAGGCAAACGAATCCTTCGACACTTTGGAACTCCTGGATCTAGCCACTCCTGAAGTCAAATATGACCTAGATTTTCAGTTGTGTGAGCTAATTAATTCCTTTTTTTTTTTTTTTTTTTTTTTGAGATGGAGTCTCGTTCTGATGCCCAGGCTGGGGTGCAGTGGCACCATCTGAGCTCACTGCAACCTCTGCCTCCCAGGTTTAAGCAATTCTCTGCCTCAGCCTCTCAAGTAGCTGGGATTACAGGCACCCGCCACCAAGCTGGCTCATTTTTGTATTACAGGCTGGGTTTCACCATCTTGGCCAGGCTTGTCTTGAACTCCTGATCTCATGATCCACCCGCCTCAGCCTCCCAAAGTGCTGGGATTACAGGCATGAGCCACCCTGACCAGCCATCAATTCCCTTTTTATGGATAAGAAGTTAAGCTGAATTTCTAATATCGAAATAAAATAATCTTATATACCCACAAAGTCTTCCCCTCTTTTTTTCTTTTATCTTTTTTTTTCCTTTTATCTTTTTTCTTTTTTTTTTTTTTTTTTTAAACAGGTATTGCTCTGTCACCCAGGCTGAAGAGCAGGAGTACAATCATATCTTACTATGACCTCCAACTCCTGGGCTCAAGTGATCCTCCCGCCTTGGCCTCCCAAATCTTCCCCCTTTTAAATTCAATTCCAAGGAAGCCATCATATATCCTACATAGGAAGAGGAAAAGGCTTGTATTTAAGAAATGAGAATTGGCCAGGTGTGGTGGCTCACACCTGTAACCCCTTTGGGAGGCTGAGGCAGGAGGATCTCTTGAGGCCAGGAGTTTGAGACTAGCATGAGCAACATAGCAAGACCCTGTCTCTACCAAAAAGTAATAAAATAATCAGGTAACATGGCATAGGCCTGTAGTCCCACCTACATAGGAGGCTGAAGCAGGAGGATCACTTGAACCCAGGTGGTCAAGGCTGAGTAAGCCACAATTGCACCACTGCACTCCAACCTGGGTGACAAGAGACAGACTCTGTCTCAAAAAAAAAAAAAAAAAAAGTGAATCAATCAAGAGAATCAACTTAAGAAAAGCAAATGAAGCTCATGAGAGATGATACGACTTTCCTAGGCACCAACTCTTAAAATTGTCACCCCTTCCACCCATCCTCACAGCCTCCAGTGTTTAGAAAAGCATGAATAGCAGCAGAGGAGGAACTGACCACCAGGATGCATGGAGAGATACCAGCATACTAAGTCTCTTATGTCTCTGCTAAAAAGATTTAGTGCTAGAAAGCTGCAGTGAAGTCTCCTATTCCTAAAATTCATTGCAGCCATAAAAGCACCACCATATTTTCATGAGCTATTAAAACAAACAGTTAAAAATAAAGTCCATTTGGTATCCAATATCCTTCAGATGACTCTATTTTTTCATGTATTTGTGAAGCAAAACAATTCATTTAACTGCAATACATCTCCCTGTAACTGATTCAGATTTCCACATTCTATTTTGCATCCTAAAATAATAAGCTACAATTTCTCTAGCCATATAATTTATAAATTACATACACATATCACAACATGAAATACATTCTCTTAGTTTCTTCTCTTCACTTTTCTCAATTGGTCTTTCATTTGGACAATTGATGAAATCACAAATGTTAAGCACCATAGGAGTGGGAATAGTATGAAGGGAGGGTATTAGCATTTATTTGATACCTATCACATCACACGTTTTTTTTCCACTTAATACTGATCCTAATCTTTAAAGCAATTGTTATTGTTCCCATTTTTCTGATGGAAAAGCCAGAAAGTGAGTAAGTTACTTACCTAGGTTTAAACAGCTATAAAATAGCTTTGGCAGATGCTGTTGGTTGCTTGTCTGTAACCATTTTTCTTCTTCTTTGCTGGCTGAACATGCTTCTTATTAAAGAAGTTTAAAATGCTGGAAACTCAAAATGAAAGAAAATGCTGGAAACTTTTTTTTTTTTAATTTTTGAAACAGGGTCTCACTGTGTCACCCCAGGCTGGAGTGCAGTGGCACTATCTCGGCTCACTGCAGCCTTGACCTCCTGGGCTCAAGCAATCCTCCTCCCTCAGCCTCCCAAAGTACTGGAATCACATGCATGAGCCATCGCACCCAGTCATTGGAAACTCTTCCTCCAGACTTTGCTGCTATGGCATGAGCATATTACCCAACCCAGCCAATGGGGCCACAGGGAAAGCTTGCTGGGGAGTTATGAGAAAGTTTTCTGATTAAAAAACAAAATAAAACACACACACAAGGAGAACTGTTCCCCTCCTCCTCACCTGCTTTTTGTTTGTGGATGAGACCTTGTAATTATATTAATATAATACCTGAAACTGCAGAAACCATCTTAAGACCATGAGGGTAGGAATAAGGAGATGAAGTTCAGTGCCCTAAAACACTCTAAAGAGGGTAAAAAGAAAAAGTGGTCCCTAACGTCTTTGATTCTCTGAATTGACTAACCATGGAACTTCCCCAACTCAGGACTTAGGACAGTAGCTGATGCATGGTAGCACTTACCATTTATCAAATAAATAATTAAGCGACTTTTTTTTTCTTTTTGAGACAGTCTTGCTGTGTCGCCCAGGCTGGAGTGCAAGTGGCACGATCTCGGCTCACAACTGCAACCTCCATCTCCCAGGTTCAAACGATTCTCCTACCTCAGCCTCCTGAGTATCTGGGATTACGGGTGCCTGCCACCATGCCTGGCTAATTTTAAAAAATATTTTTAGTAGAGACAGGATTTCACCACCTTGGCCAGGCTGCTCTTGAACTCCTGACCTCAGGTATTTCACCCTCCTTGGCCTCCCAAAGTGCTGGGATTACAGATGTGAGCCACTGCGCCTGACCGACTTCAACTTTTTGAAATCTGTTTTCATAGACGATAATAGAAATATCTACCAAAGCTAAATATTCACTTACCCCATGACCCAGCAATTTTACTCCTAGGTATATATACCCAAAAAATGAGTGTTCTGTGTCCACTAGAGATATGCACCAAAGTGTTCATAATAGATCCAAACCGGAAACAGCTCAAATGTCCATCAACAGCAGAATAGATAAACAAATGTTGGGATGTTCAGAGCTTGAAATATGACACAATATAAAAGGACAAACTATTAAAACAACAGCATGGATAAATCTTACAAACATAATTATTGAGCAAAAGATACCAGAAACACAGAAATATATACTGTTTGATTCCTTCAAATAAAGGTTGACGATTTCCCCTCCTGCAGCCTTGTGAAGAAGGTGCCTTGCTTCCCCTTCGCCTTCTGCCGTGATTGTAAGTTTCCTGAGGCCTCCCCAGCCATGTTGAACTCTCATTGTCCCTGACAAAATAGCACCCTCTCTTCCTCTGCAATTCCACCCTTTTCCCCTTCCGCTGTGCAACTGAAGACTAGGAAAGAATGACATGCAAAATAAGAGGTTTTGGATTCAGCATAGGACTGCTACTTACAGAAAACTTTATATTTGTGCTGAAAAGTCTTGTCATCTAGGTGAAAGCCAATGCTATCCTAATGACAAAATTGTTGGGGAAATAAATCTATCAGAGACTTTATTTAAAGAAATAAAAGAAAAAAATAATAAAGGTTAAGATAAAAAACTAATCCATTTTGGTAGACATCAGCACTTACCTCTGAGAAGGAAAATGGTTACTGATGGGGAAGTGGGAGGCATAAGAGAATTTTCTGGGTGATGAAAATGTTCTCCTTGATCTGAATTGTAGTTACTTAGGTTTACATATATGCTTAAAAATCGTCAAGTTATGTGTTTAAAATATGTGCACCTTACAGTATATAAGCCACACTTTATTTAAAAGTCCCCACAACATTGTTGTTTTCAAGGAAGTACAGGAAATATCTTTTACTCTGTGTTAATTCAGGGAAGTTATCTCCATAAGTGCTTTACAAAATCATCTTCATAATATAGTAGCACCATTAAGTAGGCATTATTATCTTTGTATCACAAATGCACAATATGAGAGTCAGAGAGGTTAAGTTATTTTCCAAAGTCACACAGCTAATCAATGGCAAAGCCAGTTTTGTTTTTTTTTTTTTTCTTTTTTTAAGACAGAGTCTTGCTCTGTCACCCAGGCTGGAGTGCAGTGGTGTGATCTCAGCTCACTGCAACCTTTGCCTCCCAGGTTCAAGCGATTCTCATGCCTCAGCCTCCCAAGTAGCTGGGATTTCAGGTGTGCAACCACCACACCCAGATAATTTTTGTATTTTTGGTAGAGATAGGGTTTCACATGTTGGCCAAGCTGGTCTTGAACTCTTGACCTAAAGTGATCCACTCGTCTCAGCCTTCCAAAGTGCTGGGATTACAAGTGTGAATTACCACATTTGGTCAAAGCTAGGATTTGAATACAAGTTTGTCTGACCCTCAAAACCCATGCTCCTTCCTGTGTTAGTATCCAATGGGTAGGTACCTGCATAGCCAACTTCCCAGGGTCACAGAAAGAATCATCAACGCAACCCAGGAATGCTCTCCTGGAGTATGGATATATCTAGAGAAATTGTGGAAAGAGGCCAGGCATGGTGGCTCACTCCTGTAATTCCAGCACTTTGGGAGGCTGAGGTGGGAGAATCACTTGAGGCCAAGAGTTCAAGACCAACTTGGACAACATAGTGAGAACCCTTTCTCTATTCAAAAAAAAAAAAAAAAGAAAGAAAGAAAGAATTTGCCTAAATAGAACAGAAAAGGCTTTATGTGCAAGACGGTTACTGCAGGATTTATAATAGTCAAAAGCTAGGAAAAAAGTAATTATTCAACACTACATAATTAAGCAAATTATAATACATATATTCAATAGGATATTAAGCAGCCATTAAAAATCATACTTAAGAAAACTTATGATATAATTTTCATTGAGGTAAAACTGAATAAAAGTTGCATATACTTTAAGAATACAACCATGAAAAAGGAAGCTTTTTAAACTTATGCACAAAGAAAGGAAAAGCCAGAAAGTGTTTGTATGTAAAGACCATTAGTTTGTGTTGTCTATGATTTCTTTCAGCAGTGTTTTGTAGTTTTTCCTTGTAGAGGTCTTTCACCTCCTTGGTTAGGTATATTCCTAAGTTTTTTTTTTTTTTTTTTTTTTTTTTTTTTTTTTGCAGCTATTGTAAAAGGGGTTGCATTATTGATTTGATTCTCAGCTTGGTCGCTGTTGATGTACAGAAGAGCTGCTGATTTGTGTATATTAACTTTGTATCCAGAAAACTTTCCCGAATTCTTTTATCAGTTATAGGAGCTTTCTGGAGGAGTCTTTAGGGTTTTCTAGGTAAACAATCATATCATCAACAAACAGCAACAGTTTGACTTCTTCTTTATCAATTTGGATGCCCTTTATTTCATTCTGTTGTCTGATTGCTCAGGCTAGGAATCCCAGTACTATGTTGAGGAGGAGCTCATGGATGGGTAGAATCAATATTGTGAAAATGACCATACTGCCAAAAGCAATCTACAAATTCAACACAATCCCCATCAAAATACCACCATCATTCTTCACAGAATTAGAGAAAACAATTCTAAAACTCATATGGAACCAAAAAAGACCCCGCATAGCCAAAGCAATACTAAGCAAAAGGAACAAATCTGGAGGCATCACATTACCTGATTTCAAGCTATACTCTAAGGCCATAGTCACCAAAACAGCATGGTACTGGTATAAAAATAGGCACATAGACCAATGGAACAGAACAGATAACTCAGAAATAAACCCAAATACTTACAGCCAATTGATCTTTGACAAAGCAAACAAAAACAGAGTGGGGAAAGGACATCCTTTTCAACAAATGGTGTTGGGATAATTGGTTAGCCACATACAGGAGAATAAAACTGGATCCTTATCTCTCACCTTATACAAAAATCAACTCAAGATGGATTAAGGACTTAATCTAAGACCTGAAACTATAAAAATTCTAGAAGATAACATTGGAAAAACCCTTCTAGACATTGGCTTAGTCAAGGATTTCATGACCAAGAACCTAAAAGCAAATGCAATAAAAACAAAGATAAATTGCTGGGACTTAGTTAAACTAAGGAGCTTTCTCATGACAAAAGGAATAGTCAGCAGAGTAAAGAGACAACCCACAGAGTGGGAAAAAACCTTCATAATCTATACATCTGACAAAGGACTAATATCCAGAATCTACAAGGAGTCAAATAAATTAGCAAGAAAAAAAAAGTGATCCCATCAAAAAGTGGTCTAAGGACATGAATAGACAGTTCTCAAAAGAAGATATACAAATGGCCAATAAACATACAAAAAAATGCCCAACATCACTAATGATCAGGGAAATGCAAATCAAAACCACAACGTGATACCACTTTACTCCTGCGAGAATGGCCATAATCTAAAAATCAAAAAATAGTAGATGTTGGCATTGATGTGGTGATCAGGGAACACTTCTGCATGACTGATGGGAATGTAAACTAGTACAGCCACTATGGAAAACACTGTGGAGATTCCTTAAAGAACTAAAAGTAGAACTACCATTTGATCCAGCAATCCCACTACTGGGTATCTACTCAGAGGAAAATAAGTCATCATATGAAAAAGATATTTGCACACGCATGTTTATAGCAGCACAATTCGCAATTGCAAAACCATAGAACCAACCCAAATGCCCATCAATCAATGAGCAGATAAAGAAACTGTGGTATGTATACATGATGGACTACTACTCAGCCGCAAAAAGGAATAGATTAATGGCATTCACGGTGACCTGGATGAGATTGGAGTCTATTATTCTAAGTCAAGTAACTCAGGGATAGAAAACTAACATCGTATGTTCTCACTCATAAGTGGGAGCTGAGCTGTGAGGATGCAAAGGCATAAGAATGACGCAATGGACTTTGGAGACTCAGGGGGAAAGGGTAGAAAGGGGGTATGGGATAAAAGACTACAAATGGGGTGCAGCATATACTGCTCAGGTGATGGGTGCACCAAAATCTCACAAATCACCACTGAAGAACTTACTCATGTAACCAAACACCGTCTGTTCCCCAATAACCTATGGAAACTTTTTAAAAAATGAAAAAAAAAATTTAAATCTTCTAAATTGGACAAACAAAGACTATTAACAACATCTGACTCTGAAGAGTGTAATTTAATAAGGTGGGGTAGGAGTTGGGATAGGTGAAGGGTTGGAGGGGGGATAGGGACTTTCATTTTTTGCTCTATAAATTTGGTATTTAACTTTTTTTTACAACAAACATGCATAATTTTATGATAAAAATTTTAACTAATTTGTTAAAAAATTAGAAATTTACAAAATATGATTGTCTTTAAGTAATGGCATTTGGAAGATTTTTTGATGTCTTCTTTCAGCTTTTCTATACTTTCTAAAATTCCTATTAAAAAGCACTTGTTTCTTTGTATTGGTGGGGGCAAAGTAAATTTATTTCAATGAGTCGATGCATTTGAAAGCACTCTGGAATCTGTGAAGCACTTCAATTATAAAAAGTGATTTTATTACTACTGTTGAAAATATTAAATGCTGGCAGTGGCATTTTGTAATGGCAGAGGCAGATCCTCTATCCACCTGTCCAAGCACCAGGAATGGCTCCAGCCTCCACCTTCCTGAAAGTGAGAGGGAGGTTGGATAAACCACTACCTGCCCACCCGGAACAGTTGTAATGCTTAGGAGTTTTTCTGGCTGAACTTCAGGTGTTAAACTGGAAAATCATTTCTTGAGGCTGTGTTTCTCTGCCCTGGCTGCACATTCGGATCACCTGGGGAGTTTTTTGACTGCTCCACCCCCAGAGATTACATACAATTCAATTGCTTAGGGCAAGACATTTTTGAAATGCTTCCTCGTTGATGTCAATAAACATGCGATGCTGTGGATAAACTCTAGGGTAGGTGCAGGGAAGAGTTTCAAACTCCTCTGGAAAAGTTTAACCAAAAAACTGAAAAACATTGCTTTCCTCAAACCAACCTGAGTTAAAAAATAAAAAAGTAAGAATTTTAATCACCAATTGTATATTTACAGTTTACACAGGTCATGTGCAGAGATAATGCCTTTTGATGATCTCATTTGAATATGGTAACAATGTAAACTGTTAGCAGATATAACTGCCTAAAGAATTCTGGACAGTAAGTGAAGCAGAAACCATTATTTACATTTTGCCCAGGAGAGAATTGAAAGGGAACAGTTCAGAGTTTCCCAATATCAAGTTGCCAAAGATTTGAGTCCCAGTACTCCTACCTCCAACTACAGCATGTTGTTACCGGGAACTGGCTTATATCTTTGAGTTGCCAATTTCACTACAACAGAAGATTTGAAGAAGCCCCTTGCCTGCCTCCATCCTACTTATCCCCAGAGCATCAAAAACAACAGAAGCATATTGTGCATGGAGTTGTGCTATCACCCAATAGCTCTGCCTACCATAGGGCTTGGGCACATAAGTTAGTGTACGTTGAATAAAACAATGAATGACTATCTTTTATAAGATAACATTTGATCCCCATTGTACAGGGTAGGTAAGACTCCAGCAGAGAAGATAACATATCCGAGATCACAAAACCTGCGAGAGATAGCTACAATGAGAGGGAGCTCAGGATGGCTGACTTGGTACTCTTCTCCATGCTACTTAGTTTTTTAAAGACTAAGCCCCAAGGACAATGGCCGTAGAGACAATTTATGTAGAAACTCCTCTTTAGATATGATACACAGATATTATAATAGGAGGAATATTGAATAGGAGTTGGCAACAGTGATTTTCTATTATAATGTTTTATTGAAAACAATTTATTTTACGTAAGATTTATTTCCAATATCCTTAGTCTGACTAATGACAATCTTCTGAAATGATTTTTTTAGAATTATTTTGCTTCCTGAAAAATTCACATAATATAGTATGTGACAGATCACCATAGTCATATATTTAGATTCACAATTACTAGATACAAATAAAAGATAGCTAGAGAGACGACATCATACATGCTTTTAATCAGGAAAGAAAAGGACCTCTCCAATCAATGTCTTGCAAAACCATTAACCAAAGTCCTAAACTGAATCTCAAATAATTGAAAAATGAAAATGATCTATCTACTCGTGACACGGAGATTGCAGTTTTATAAAAATGTTGAATGCACGTATGGATGAAAGGGATTGACGCTGTCATTTAGTAATTGGCTAACTATCAGTCATAGACAAATGTGAGAAATAACTAAGCTGAGAGCAGAAGTCAGAATTTTCTCCATTGCTGTCAAGAGGCCACATGTTCATTCAAAAGTTTGATGTTTAAATCATTAGTTATGTGGAATAGAATTGACAATGGTTAAAGGTATTACAATGTATCCATCCATCCATTCATCCATTTATCCATCCATCCACTGGGTTTAACCACATGCAATTTCTCTATTTCCCAATTGTGCTTAATGCTTATTAAACATGCTATCAGGTTTAACACACCATGTAAGGCTTGGAGAGTAAGGGTTAAATGAAAAACACTCCCTATCTCTGCAAATCCCCAGTTCGGGGAGGGGGAGGAAGCACACACCGACAACTATTTATAAGAGAGTTACAAATATACAAACTACTATGGGATTATATTGATATATATGCCTAGAAAGAACATAGAGCATAAATGTGGTTGGTGGGAGTTTATGAAATTATTTTTCCTTTCGTTTAACTCTATCTTTAAAACTTTTAATTTGATGAACATGTATTCTTTTTATAATTAAAGATTTTTAGAAAATGTACTCTGGAGGTTGTGGAATTGATGGCTATGAATAGATATGCGTAAGATAAAGGATTTAAAAGTTAAAATACATGAAGCAGTCTAGGTAAAATGATAAGTGAGATATTGAATATACAAGACAATGGCCAGACCATCTATCAAAGTAGAGCTCTGAGGCTGGACACGGTGGCCCATGCCTGTAATCACAGCACTATGGGAGGCTGAGGTGGGCAAATCGCTTGAGCCCAAGAGTTTGAGACCAGACTGGACAACACAGTAAGACACCATCTCTATAAAAAATACAAAAAAATTGGCTGTGCATGGTGGTGCACACCTATAGTTCCAGCTACTCGGGATGCTGAGGTAGGAGGATCACTTGAGTCCAGGAGGTCTAGGCTGCAGTGAGCTGTGATTGAGTTACTGCACTCCAGCCTGGGTGACAGAGTGAGACACTCCCTGTCTTTCTCTTTACATATATACGTGTGTGTATGTGTATATATATGTGTGTGTGTGTGTATATATATACATATATATATATTTTTTTTAAGTAGAACTTCCTGACCCACCATCTATAGTAAACAACCCATTATCTCTAGCCAACAGCCCAGGAAGCTAAACAATAACCCCTGTAGCCGTTGGCCCAAAACGGCCAAGACTTGATTAATAACTGCCAGCTTTCCTAATTTTAATCCCTGCTTCCAACTCAAGGCCAACCAGAGAAAGCCAAATATTATACCCAAATCAATCACATAGGATGCCCTCTTTCTGCTTTGCTGCCTCCAACTTCTCCATGCCAACAGCCTCCCATCAGGGTGTACCGGAAGCCTTCCCTTTTTGTTACCATGAAACTTTCCCACTCCTCTACCTGCCTTTGAATCTGCCAAACCCAAGTGATGGCGGCTGACTCCCTTGCTATAACCAGCTATAAATAATGAGCTTTTGCCTGCTCTTAGTTGAGTGGGTCTTTGTTTATTTCCATGGAAGAGAAGATAAGTAGAATCAGGAATGAGCTTAGCACACAGAATGTAAATGGCAAAGTCTTACACATTTATGAGAAATGTGATTTATAGCAGCTCTCCATACCCCACTGTCTGCAGGAACTTGCTGGATTCTGACTGAGCTCCAGGAAGATGAAGTTATTTTGCTTCCCTTCCTTTTTTTTTTAGACAGAATCTCGCTCTGTTCCCAGGCTGGAATGCAGTAGCATGATCTTGGCTCACTGCAACCTCCACTTCCAGGGTGCAAGTGATTCTCCTGCCTCAGCCTCCCGAGTAGCTGGGACCACAGGTATGCGCCACTACACCCGGCTAATACTTTTATTTTTAGTAGAGATGGAGTTGCACCACGTTGACCAGGTTGGTCTTGAACTCCTGACCTTAAGTGATCTCCCAACTTGGCCTCCCGAACTGCTGGGATTACAAGCATGAGCCACTGTGCCTGGCCTATTTTCCTTCTATTAATTTCCTTCTTCATACATTCTTTCAGCATGCTTTACTTCCAACCCCTTAACTTGAGAAGGAAAATCAAAAGCCATTGAATACCTCTGCTTTGGTTTGAACTTAGAAGGCTAAATCAGAATCAGGAAGGTCTAGGAACCAGATTCAATAGCAGTATAAACTCCATGAGGGAAGGAAGCATGTCTGTTCAGTCTCTCACCATGTGTCCAGTTGAATGATTGAAATTAACACATGGAGGCATCCAGCACATCAGCACCATATGGTACCTGCAACAAGACAACCCAACCCAAATGACTAGATCACATTAAAAACCTATCTTGCTTCCCTGAGGTTACTGAACCAAGACACAGTCAGAGAAAACGTGTGGTCCAGCATACCCAATATGGCCCAAGTAGACTAGCAATACCGAAGACAAAGATGAGCTCATCATTCCCTAGTAATTTGTCCTGTGGTGCTCAGTGCTTGGTCAGATACAGCTGTGTTTCTAAACTCCATCTTTCTCTTGTGCTCACTGGATAGTAAACATGAATTGCTATTAATAATAATTTTCCACTGCACGTCCAGAGCAATCCATCCAGAGAAAATTGGAACTTCTTCTTTACTGAGGTCCAGTCCCATCAATTTGATGCTCATTTTATAGAAAGGCCATTGAGCAAAATTAATGTACCCAAACAAATAGAGTTTGTCCTTGTAGCTGATTCAGAGTATGACAGGAAACAAAAGGGCTGCCTTAATGGCTTTCTCTGGGAAATTTATTTTCAGAACATTGAGTTATTTTCTCCTACTCTACCAGATTAGATTAAAATCTTTTTTAAAAAAGAAAGAAAAATAAAACTTAGTTGTCTGTTTTCATAGAAATCACTTTGAGATCTAGCTTCATTTAAATTCACTTGTTATTGTCTAAGTCAAATAATGTTACAATCTGAGTTATTTTACTTTCCATTTTCTTTACACCACCCCTCGCATGTTTTTTCCCCAGCCCCTTAACCTGCAAAAGAAAACTGGGACCCACCACACGGCCCTTAACCTGAAAGCATTTGAGCCTTTTAAAGATACTACTATACCTTGCCATGAGAGAATACGTTGGACTGTTATCCAAAAACTGTGGTTTGAAGTGTTCTTTTGTTTTTTGGTTTTTGCTGTACTGGATACATCAGTGATGTTATCTGCCTCACTCTCAATCACAAGGAAAGAAAAAAATGCCTCCTCTACAATCTTCATGGAAAAAACATGTTATATTCCACATGACAGGCCTTTTGTCCTCCCACATCATAGCCAATTGACTGCAAAAGCAGCCAGCCCATGGGCTAACCTATGGAGTGGCCAGGCATAAAAAAAAAAAAAAAAAAATACCCAAACAGAAGAGACTGTAGCCAAAGGAGCCAATGAGAGTAGCGTGATCAGAAACTAGAATTAGAAAATACAGAAGAGAAAATCAGTTGGGTAGCAATAAGAGATGATAAAAATTTGCAAGGAGAAGGCATGTGCAAGCTCATCTTCCTATTAAGCAGCAGCCATCAGGAAGGCATGCACAGAAGGCATGGTAGATGCCAGGAAGGCATGCACAGAAGGCACTGGTAGATAGCAGCAACAAGAACAGAAGCAATAAGGCAGAGCTGAGTCCTCAGGATGGCAGGGAACTGGTGACATTTTGCTGCTCAGGGACAAGGAGAAAACCTAGTTCCTGGTCAGGTTTCCTTCTGGCCTGGCTGGATGGCAATTCTTGCCACATGCGCTTTCCATTATCCTTAACATGGGTATATCCAAAAAGAAAACAAGGAAACTCCCCCCAAAAATCCTATTACTTGCAGGATCCTGAGTGTGCCTCTCTTTTTTAATACAAAAGAGCTGGGCATACACACACACACACACACACACACACACATACACAAACACACACACCCCTCTAAAAAATAAACCTCACCACATCTGGAGAATCTTAACCTTCCAGCACAAAGAGGACTAGCAAAGTGGAGAAGAGCCCACATTTATAGGCAGGAGTTGCGAATTCTAACCCAGTTTAACTACTGTGTATAATGTAGTCATGGATAAGTGGCTTATTATCTCTAAACCATTACTTCAACCAGAAAATGGAATTGGATGAGATACATTCATTTGGTAAATATTTACTGAGTGTCTACTATGTGACTAGTTCTGTGCTGGCTAATGGGAGCATAACAGTGAACTAAGCATGGTTTTTTAGTTCTTCTGGCTTATGTCATAGTTGGCAGTACAGATAGGTAAACAGGTTATTAAAAAATTGTATAATGTTAGCATATGTTGGAGGTAGAGAGTTATCTTTGGAGCCAAAAGAGGGTACCTAATCCGGATGGGGCAGGAGACCCTCACAGAGGTCTTCCTAGGGGACATTAAGACCTGGATGAGGAAATGTTGGTCTACAACATTGAGTGGGTGGGCATCTTCTGTCAGGACAGAAGAAAAGAAGAATAATCCATGTGATAGTGTAGGGCTGTTGATGAAAAAGCCAAACTCTATAAAATATTTGAAGAGATTTGTTCTGAGCCAAATGTGGAGACCACGACCAATGACAAAGCCTCAGGAGGTCCTAAGAACCTGTGCCCAAGGTGGTTGTGGTACAGCTTGGTTTTATATGTTTCAAGGAAACATAAGACCTCAATCACTACATATAAGGTATACATTGGTTCAGTTCAGAAAGGTGGGACAACTCCAGTGGGGGCTTACAGGTTACAAGTGGATTCAAAACTTTTCTGATTGACAATTAGTTGAAACAGTTAAGTTATTATCTAAAGACCTGTAATAAACAGAAATGAATGTCTGGGTTAAGACAAGGGGTTGTGGAGACCAAGGTTATTATGTAGCTGAAGTCTCATAAGTGGCTGCCCTTGAGGCAATAGACGGCAAATGTTTCCTACTCAGACCTTTGAAAGGTGCTACACTCCCAGCTAATCTCTTCAGGATCAGAAAAAGATCTGGAAAGGGAAAAGGATTCTCTACAGAATGTAAATTTCTCCCACAAGAGATAGATTTGCAGGGCCCTTTCAAAATATGTCAAATAAATATATTTTGGAGGTTGTTGCAGTGATCACACCTGTAATCCCAGCACTTTGGGAGGCTGAGTTGGGTAGATTGCTTGAGCCCAGGAGTTGGAGACCAGACTGGACAACATGGTGAGACCCTGTCTCTACAAAAAAAATACAAAAAAAATTAACCAGGCATGGTAGTGCGTACACCTACAGTCCCAGGTACTTGGGAAGCTGAGGTGGGAGGATCAGATGGGCCCAGAGGTTGAGGCTGCTGTGAGCCATGATCTATGCCACTGCACTCCAGCCCAGATGACAGAGTGAGACCTTTCCTGAAAACAAAAAAAAAAAAAAAGAAAGAAAGAAAGAAAGAAAGAAAAGAAAAGAAAAAGAGGCCGGGCATGGTGGTTCATAATCCCAGCACTTTGGGAGGCCGAGGCAGGCAGATTGCCTGAGGTCAGGAGTTCAAGACCAGCCTGGGCAACATGGTGAAACCCCATCTCTACTAAAAATACAAAAATTAGCCGGGCACGGTGGCGGGTGCCTGTAATCCCAGCTACTTTGGAGGCTGAGGCAGGAGAATCGCTTGAGCCTGGGAGGTAGAAGTTGCAGTAAGCTAAGATCACGCCATTGCACTCCAGCCTGAGTGACAAGAGCGAAACTCCATCTCAAAAAAAAAAAAAAAAAAAAAGGAAAAGAAAAAATATATATTTTGAGGTAAAATACTTTAATTTGTTTCAAGGCCTGTCATCAGTGATGTGATGCTATACTAGAGTCAGGTTGGAATTTGGTGTCTTATTGCTAAAAAGAGTCTGTTTTTTCAGTCTTAAGATCTCTGTTTTAATATTAATGCTGGTCAAATGGGCCTGAATTCCAAAGGGAGGAGAGTATAATAAGGCATATTCAACCCCTCTTCCCATCATGGCCTGATCTAGTTTTTCAGGTTTCTTTGGAATTCCCTTGACTAGGAGGAGGGGTCCATTCAGCCTGTTGGGGGTACTTAGAATTTTATTTTTGGTTTACAGGGCCAAAGTCCTTGGCCGCCTAAAGGTTAGCTGAAAAATCAACTGACATGAGGCAGATTGATTAATAGCAGAAAAGGCATACAAATTTATTTAACACAGGAGGCTTCAGAATGAAGACTCAACCTCCCAATGAGGTACAGAAGCTTATGTACCATCTTGAGTTTACTGAAAGAATAGGGGCCTGGATCCTGGTGAAATGGATTATGGGATGGGGAGAAGGGGAATTTCACTGAGGGGCAATAAATGATTACTAGGGAGAATGACTGGATAGGAGAACAGAAATTAACTTGTAAATAGTTCTCTTTGGAATGTATGTGACACCTTGAGACAGTCAATACCTTGAATAAGTTCTGCTCAGGTGTGGTTACATTCTTGGTCTTTCCTGTAATGGATCATAAGATAAGGAGGGGAACAGCAGCAATTGTTCTTCTTGGCGGCCAGTCCTACCTTTATGTAAATAGGGGAAAGTTCCTTCCAGAGCTTGTTGATCTTTAAGGGTTTTTACCTTAAAATACTCATTATACCAGGGAGCTATATTTTCTGGTGAAACATTTTTATTTCCTTCATTAGTTTGATGTGTCAGTTTGTGTTTAGGATTGGACAAGCTTGCTCTACAGAAAACAAATTTGTGGCAAAGAATTAGTGACACCTTTAGTTGCTTGTCCAATATCTTTTCCTCCCTTAGCTCTTACAGGCAAAATTATAGTTTTGTTAAGGTATCCGTGTCTCCTCCAGTTAACTCAGGGAAATGGGATCATATTCCCAACTCTGGGGATAAATCCCGATTGGTCCAAATCAATACAGATGGTCTTATTCATTCCCTTTGTTAGTAATTGATTGGCTTCATGGTGGGCATGTGAACCTGTTTTGGCCAGTGAGCTTTGAGGGGGATATCTTTTAAGGGGCATATCTTGCAAACCATGCTCATCCTCTACTCTTACACCAACACAACAACAATCAACACAGAAGACTTCTGTGACCAAATGTGGGGAGTTTTACCCACACACCAAGCAGCAGACACCAGCTCGGAGTCCTCTAATTCAATTCCAGCACTATCCACCAAGAGACAGCATCAGATCCCAAGGGTGGGGGCTCAGTCCCCAAAACTGCCCCTTCCCCACCAGTAACAAGTCTGGGCCTGTGGAATGTCTGATGACTGGCTTCGACTTGAGATTACCACAACCCTCCTTTTGGGTTCAATTAGTTTGCTGGAAAAGCTCACAGAATTCAGGGAAACACATTTATCAGCTTATTATAAAGGATTTTTCAAAGGATACAGATGAAGAGACAATTAGGGTGAGGTATGGTCAAGGTGCATGGAGCTTCCGTGCCTTGGAACCCCCACCCTCCAGGAACCCTCATGTGTTTAGCTATCCAGAAGCTCTCCAAAACCAGTAACCAGTCCTCTTGGTTCATTATGGAAGCTACATGACGGCAGGATTCCTTCCTCCAGGTTACAGGGCCTGACGAAGTTGGGAGTATAGGGTAGGGGAAAGGAGGGGAATGATTAGAATCCTGCCTTGAGGCATGTGAAAGGAGGGCAGGAGAAGATCAGAGAGACAAATTCTGTTTTCTGAGGCCTGATCTGAGGCCTAACGCACTAACACAACCAACATTATATCAAGGCTGTTACAATGGCTATGGGAGTTATAAACCAGGAACCATGGATGAAAACCTACATATATATACATTATATATATATATAAAAAAAAAAATAGTATCACACCTTGGTTAGTCTATAGTGTCCAGTCTAATCAAACACTAATCCAAGTGTTGCTGTGAAGATATTTTGTAGATGTGGTTAGCATCTACAATTGGTTAATTTTAAGTAAAGGGTATTACCTTCCACAACGTAGGTGGGTCTCATCCAGTCTATTGAAAGGCCAAAAGAGCAAAAACAGGTTTCTCAGGGAAGGCATTCTGCCTCAAGACTGCAGCATCAACTCCTGCCTGAGTTTCCAGCTTGCCCTACAAATTTTGAACTTGCCAGCCCCCACAATCACATAAGCCAATTCCTTGAAATAAATCTTTTATAGGTTGGTGTAAAAGTAATTGAGGCTTTTGCAATTACTTTTGTACCAACCTAATATATCCTATTGGTTCTGTTTCTGTACAGTCCAAGTTCAGGCATACACACAAGCCCTAAGATGGAGAGGAAGCCAGAAGGACTGGCTTATAATTAATGAGGAAAGCAGTGTGCAGAGTCCACAAGGCCTTGTAAACCCAAATAGGATATCAGGATTACATTCTATGTACTACAGGAAGCCATTGAAGCTTTTAGCAGAGGAAGAACATAATTGGAAATACAAGTTGAGAAAATTATTCTGGTTGCTCTGTAGCAGGGGTGTCCAATCTTTTGCCTTCCCTGGGCCACATTGGAAGAATTGTCTTGGGCCACATATAAAACACATGAATGATAGCTGATGAGCTAAAAAAAATTTTTTTTAAAGTCACAAAAAAACCTCATAATGTTTTAAGAAAGTTTATGAATTTGTGTTGGGTTGCATTCAAAGCCATTCTCGGACATGTGCGGACTGCAGGTTGGACAAGCTTGCTCAACAGAAAAGAGATTTGTGGCAGAGGGTCTTGATGACACCTTTAGTTTCTTGTCCAATATCTTTTCCTCTCTTAGCTCTCATAGGCAAAATTATAGTTTTGTTAAGGTATCCATCTTTTCTCCAGATAACTCACAGAAATAGGATCGTATTCCCAACACTGGGGATAAATCCTGATGGTCTAAGTTAGTACAGATGGTCTCATTCTCTTTGTTAGTAATTGATTGGTTTAGTAGTAGGCATGTGAACCTGTTTTGACCAGTGAGCTTTGAGGGGAATATCTATTGTGGGAGACTTCTGGGAAAAGTATCCTCCTTCATAGGAACGCACTAGGAGGCAGTCTCTTCCTGCATCTGAATGTGGCCATGTCTGGGTGTGAAGCTGCTGACAACAGCTGCAGCCATCTTTGACCCATGAGGGTAGCAGCCTGAGAGTAAAGATGACAAACTAAGCATAGATGAGTTAAAAGATAGAAAGAACCTGGGACTCTGGTGACAATGATGAATTGCTGAGTCGGCCAGCTCCCAAACTTGCCCTATTGCTGGTCTTCCTCCTATGTGAGATAATACATTTCCTTTAAACCAACTGGAATCAAGATTTCTGCTTTTGCTGCCCATGGCTTCCTAACTATTTGCAGGACTAGAGTGGAAGTGAGATTTAGTTCAGAGACAGTTTTAGTGGTCAGGACAGATACGATGATGGCTTGGACTATGGTGGTAGTGGTAGGGAGAAAGAAAAGCGGATGATTCAAAAGATATTTCAGAAGTTGAATCAACATGGTTAAGGGTTTAGGAATGTATGGATCCATATAGATGAAGTCATTAGGAAAGTTCTGTACATGTTGACAACTAATAGATGAATATGCCATTTGAAAATTTCTTATCAAACAGGAATGATTATGACTGTACTTCTGATGTTCTTTTGCATCTAATCTAATCCATTGCCCAATAATACCAACTCTGAGATTAGAAGTTAAAAATAGTATCATCATGTAAGGTTAGTTTTTAACCTATGTCAGAGTCCAAAAGTCTAATTCAAAGAGCAGAAACTACTCTGCAGCCACTGTGGAGTGTTTCCTCAAAGCCAAGAGTGTCAGTTTCCATTGCCAGAGCTTCCCTGGACAAATTAAGTTTTCTTTTATCCTGAAGCCAGCTTGATAAGAAAGCTTAGCAGAAGAAAATTCTCAACGTTGTTAGCATAGCTGGGGTATCTTCGTGGGTCTAGGATGTTTAGAAACGTGTACACCTTGTTCTCTCCCTATCCTGTCTTGGAGTAGGCCTGTCACACACCCAGTAGGGAAGGGACCCTGCTGATGAAGCTCTGAGCACATCCAAGATGTTCTGCAGAGTTCACGGAACTACATTCAGTATCCAGTACTTCATAGGCAGATTTTATGGAAGGTTTCTTTCAACAAAGAGCTTTTGTTCTCAGAATTTGGAATCATGATATTTTCATCCATGAAACAGCATAAATCTGGCCACATTCAGGAAGTATTTTTTCTTATGCTCACTGTCTTTGTTGTGACCACTTCTTAGGTTTGCTCAGTGGTTCTCTTTCTGTGATAGTCACAGATTCTAGGAAAGTTATACTAATGACACACTGAGGCTTTTGATGAGACTATCTGATAATAACAGGTAGTTACTGCAATACGTTTTTATAATGGGTTGAATGGCTTCCCCCTCACATTCATGTCCGCTGGAAACCCAAGAACTTGACTTTATTTGGAAATAGGGTCTGTGCAGATGGAATTACTTAAGATGAGGTCATACTGGACTAAGGTGGGAGCTAAATCCAATGACTGATTTCCTTATAGGAAGAGGAGAAGACACACAGAGATCCACAGAGAGGAGAAGACCATGTAACAACAGAGCAGAGATTAGAGGGATTATCTACAAGCCAGGGAACACCAAGGATTACTGGGAGCCACCAGAAGCTGGAAAGAGGCAATGTGTTAGGCCATTCTCATGCTGCTGTAAAGACACTACCTGAGAGTGGGTAACTTATAAAGAAAGGAGGTTTAATTGACTCAGTTCTGTATGACTGGGAGGCCACAGGAAACTTAGAATCATGATGCAAGGTGAAGGGGAATCAAGCACCTTCTTCACAGGGCAGCAGGAGGTAGGAGGGATCCGCCAAACACTTTCAAACCATCATATCTCACGAGAACTCATTCAGTATCATGACAACAGCATGGGGGAAATGGTCCCCATACTCCAATCACCTTTTACCAGGTCTCTCCCTCAACATGTGGGGATAACAATTTGAGATGAGATTTGGGTGGGGACATGGAGGCAAACCATATCACTCTGCCCCGGCTCCTCCCAAATCTCATGTCCTTCTCACATTTCAAAACATAATCATGCCCTTCCCAACAGTCCCCCAAAGTCTTAACTCATTCCAGCATTAACCCAAAAGTCCAAGTCCACAGTCTAATTTGACACAAGGCAAGTCCCTTCCCCCAGCAGCCAGTAAAATCAAAAGCAAGTTGGCTACTTCCAAGATACAATGCAGGTACAGGCATTGGGTAAATGTTCCCATTGCAAATGGGAGAAATTGGCCAAAACAAAGGGGCCACAGGCTCCATACAAGTCCAAAACCTGGCCAGGCACTCATTAAATCTTAAAGCTCCAAAATAATCTGTTTTGACTCCATGTCTCACATCCAGAGCATGCTGATACAAGAGCTGGGCTCCCAAGGTCTTGGGCAGCTCTGCCCCTGTGGCTCTGCAGGGTACAGCTCCCAGGCTGGCATTGAGTGCCTGAAGCTTTTCCAGGTGCATGATACAAGCTGTCAGTGGATCTACCATTCCGGGGTCTGAAGGATGGTGGCCCTCTTCTCACAGGTCACTAGACAGTGCCCTAATGGGGACTCTGTGGGGGCTCCAACCTCACATTTTCCCTCTGCATTGCCCTAGGAGAGGCTCTCCATGAGAGTTCCATTTCTGCAGCAGACTTCTGCCTGGACATTCAGGCATTTCCATACATCCTCTGTAATCTAGGCAGAGGTTCTCAAATCTCAAATCTGGTCTTCTGTGCACCTGCAGGCCCAACATCATGTGGAAACTGCCAAAGCTTGGGACTTGGACCTTCTGAAGCCATGGCTCGAGCTGTACTTTGGCCCCTTTTAGCCACGGCTAGAGCTGAAATGGCTGGAACACAGGGCACCACATCCTGAGGCTGCACAGAGCAGCAGGGCCCTGGGCTTGGCCTGTGAAACTATTTTTTCTTTCCTAGACCTCTGGGCCTGTGATGGGAGGGGCTGCTGCTAAGAGGTCTGAAATGCCCTGAAGACATTTTCCCCATTGTCTTGGAGATTAACATTTGCCTCCTCATTACTTATGCAAATTTCTTCAGCCAGCTTGAATTTCTCCCCAGAAAATGGGTTTTTCTTTTCTTTTCTTTTTTTATTTTTTGAGACAGAGTTTCACTCTTGTTGCCCAGGCTGGAGTGCAATGGTGCAATCTTGGCTCACTGCAACCTCCAGCTCCCAGGTTCAAGTGATTCTCCTGCCTCAGCCTCCCCAGTAGCTGGGATTACAGGCATCTGCCATCATGCCCAGCTAGTTTTGTATTTTTTTTTTTTTTTTTTTTTTGAGACGGAGTCTTGCTCTGTTGCCCAGGCTGGAGTGCAGTGGCGCAATCTCGGCTCACTGCAAGCTCCGCCTCCCGGGTTCACGCCATTCTCCTGCCTCAGCCTCCCGAGTAGCTGGGACTACAGGCGCCCGCCGCTGCGCCCAGCTAATTTTTTCTATTTTTAGTAGAGACGGGGTTTCACCATGGTCTCGATCTCCTGACCTTGTGATCCACCCGCCTCGGCCTCCCAAAGTGCTGGGATTACAGGCGTGAGCCACCACGCCTGGCCCTAGTTTTGTATTTTTAATAGAGACGGGGTTTCTCCACGTTGGTCAGGCTGGTCTCGAACTCCCAACCTCAGGTGATCCATCCACACCCAGCCAAAAATGGGTTTTTCTTTCCTACCACAAGGTCAGGCTGCAAATTTTCCAAACCTTAATGCTCTGCTTCCCTTTCAAACATAAGTTCTAATTTCAAACCATCTCTTTGTGAACACATATGACTGTATGCTTTTAGAAAAAGCCAGGTTATCTCTTGAACACTTTCGCTGTTTAGAAATTTCTTCCGCCAGATACCCTAAATAATCTCTCTCAAGTTTCAATTTCCACAGATCTCTAGTGAAGGGGGAAAATGCCACCAGTCTCTTTGCTAAAGTATAGCAAGAATGACCTTTACTTCAGTTCCCAAGAAGTTTCTCATCTCCATCTGAGACCACCTTAGCCTGGACTTCACTGTTCATATCACTGTCAGCATTTTGGTCAAAACCATTCAACAAATCTGTAGAAAGTTCCAAATATTCCCTCATCCTTCATCTTCCTGTCTTCTTCTGAGCCCTCCAACTGTTCTAATCTCTGCTGGTTACCCAGTTCCAAAGTCACTTCCACATTTTTGGATTATCTTTATAGCAGTACCCCACTATCCTGCTGCCAATTTTGTGTATTAGTTTTGATCTCACACTGCTATAAAGATACACCCTGAACTGGGTAATTTATAAAGAAAGGAGGCTTTTTTTTTTTTTTTTTTTGGGAGATGGAGTCTTTTTCTATTGCCCAGGCTAGAGTGCAGTGGCGCAATCTCTGCTCACTGCAACCTCCGTCTTCCAGGTTCAAGTGATTCTCCTGCCTCAGCTTCCCAAGTAGCTGGGGTTACAGGCACCCACCACCATGCCCAGCTAATTTGATTTTGTATTTTTAGTAGTGACGATTTCACCATGTTGGCCTGACTTATCTTGAACTCCTGACCTCAAGTGATCTGCCCGCCTTGACCTCCCAAAGTGCTGGGATTATAGGCGTGAGCCACCATGCCTGGCCAAGAAAAGAGGTTTAATTGATTCACAATTCTGCATGGCTGGGGAGGCCTCAGGAAACTCATGATCATGGTGGAAGGGGAAGGGGAAGCAAGCACTTTCTTCACAGGTATCAGGAGAGAGAGAGTGAGGGAACTGTAAAACACTTTAAACCATCAGATCTCACAGTCATGAGAACAGCATAGAAGAAAACACCCCTGCCGGGCGCGGTGGCTCAAGCCTGTAATCCCAGCACTTTGGGAGGCCAAGACGGGCGGATCACGAGGTCAGGAGATCGAGACCATCCTGGCTAGCACGGTGAAACCCCGTCTCTACTAAAAATACAAAAAAAAAATAAAACTAGCAGGGCATGGTGGTGGGCGCCTGTAGTCCCAGCTACTTGGGAGGCTGAAGCAGGAGAATGGCACGAACCCAGGAGGCGGAGCTTGCAGTGAGCTGAGATCCTGCCACTGTACTCCAGCCTGGGCGACAGAGCGAGACCCCGTCAAAAAAAAAAAAAAAAAAAACACGAAGAAAATGCCCCCATGATCCAATCACCTCCCACCAGATCCCTCCCTCTACATGTGGGGATTACAAGTCAAGATGAGATTTGGGTGAAGACACAGAGCAAACCACATCAAGCAAGGAAGGATTTTCCCCCAGAGCCTTCAGAGGGAGCATGGTCCTGCCAACACCTTGATTTCCAACTGTGAGGGCATAAATTTCTGTTGCTTTAAGTCACTCAATTTGTGGTAATTTGTTATAGCAGCCCTAGGAAATTAACATAGGTTTCGAGGGTTGAGCCACAGGCCTCTCTGCAGGCCCAGACCTGTTCACTCCATTCTTTCTCTCTGCCACAGGTTTAGGGATTTGGCTTATTTTCCTTTTACTTCAGCAACTGCCATCACTCGCTCTTTCCTCTCACCCAGTCCAGCAGCAGAGTGATACACATTGTTTCTGAGAAAGGATCTCACTCTGTTGCCTAGGCTGGAGTGTGGTGGTACAATCACAGCTCACTGCAGCCTCAACCTCCCTAGGCTCAAGCCATCCTTCCACCTCAGCCCCTCGAGTAGCTAGGACTACAGGCATGCACCAGCACATCCAGCTAATTTTTTTTTTTTTCTTTTTGTAGATACAGGATTTCACCATGTTGCCCAGGCTGGTCTCAAACTCCTCAGCTCAAGTGATCCTCCCACCTCAGCCTCTCAAAGTGCTGGGATTATAGGCGTGAGCCACTGTGTCCAGCCTATATAACTTGTTAAACCTCAGTTCCTGCACTCTAGTTCCTGAATTTGTCCAGCATATGAAATTAAATTAGCCTTGGATGTTTTAGTTTTCTGTTAAAATGAAAAACAAACAAAAATTGAATTATATACTTATATAGTTATAAAATTTAAAAACTTTCTTAAAAATAATATGAAACAGCACAAGCTGTATAATACCTATGCATTATAATTAAGTATATACATTTTTAATCACCACCATAGCCTCACATCCCATGAACCTGTTCTCATCACAGACCAGGATTTTGCCTGGTAAAGTCCCTGATACACAATAGGTAGTAGATACATGTTTAGTTCAGTGGAAAGAAAATCCTCCGCTTTAGCATTTTGGTACCCTTTCTCACAGTGTGATCAATTAATAAGCCAATCAAACAGAGGACAGGTGAATTTTTTGTGCAGAGGTCAAATGGAAGGTGGAGAAAAGTCACATCGTTGAATATTGTCCAAGCAATGCAGCACCTGTGGGTATGTATGAAAATCAAAGTGCTCTGAGTTGATGGGATGTAACTATGTAAAAGCAAATTAATCATGAGCTCTGGAGGTATAAAGACACCTGGGTTCAAATCCCAATTCTTCTGTTTACTAGCTATGGGAAGATGAGTGAGTTATTTAGCTCCTCTGAATCTCAGCTTCCTCATCTGTAAAATAAAGATGATAATTACCTGTCGGGGTTGGGTAAAGATGGAGGCAATATAATAAAGTGTGTGTTTGTTGTGTTGTAGGGTCTCTGTAAATGCTTGGTGTTGTCGTTCATAATTTCTCTTCTTCCTGCAAATCATTTTTCATATCAGAAGAACACATTCACTTTGTTGTTGAAGGTCATTTCCAGATTGTAATGATGGTAGATTGGATATCAAATATCTGGAAGAAAACAATCTAATTTCCCCATGACCAGGGAGTACATTGAGTTGACTGGTATTACTGTTTCTTAGAAACTTCAGGTATAAATTAGCTAGGAGTGGTTGCAGTTTCCTGGAATCTCAGCTACTTGGGAGGCTGAGGCAGGAGAATCACTTGAACCTGGGGGGTGGAGGTTGCAGTGAGCCAAAATTGCAACATTGCACTCTAGCCTGGGCAACAAGACTGAAACCCTGTCTTAAAAAAAAAAAAGAAACTTCAGGTATAAATTAACTTTAACTTTCACTAGCAAAGAATGTACAGTTGACCCTTGAACAAAGTGGGATTTAAGGGCGCCAGCCTTCCTCACAGTTGTAAATCTGAGTATAATTTTTGACTCTCCAAAAACTTAAATACTAACAGCCTACTGTTGACCAGAAGCCTTACTGATAACAGTCAATTAGCAAATATTTGGTATGTTATGTATCATATACTATATGTATATGTATTTTATATGTATTACTGTATTCAGTACATTCAATACTATATGTATTACTGTATTCTTACAATGCAGTAAACTAGAGAAAAGAAAGTGTTATTGAGAAGAATCATAAGGAAGAGAAAATATATTTACTACTCTTTTAAGTGTAAGTGGATCATCATAAAAACCTTCATCCTTCTTGTCTTCACACTGAGTTGGCTGAGAAGGAGGAGAAAGAGGAGGGGTTGATCTTGCTGTCTCAGGGGTGGCAGAGGTAGAAAAAAATCCACATGTAAGTGAACCCATGCAGTTCAAACACATGTTGTTCAAAGGTCAACTGTACTTTCTGATTAAGATGTTTGATTTTTTTTAAAAAATGTATATTTACTGAGAAAAGAACCTACCTACTTTCCCACATCTAACTGCATGAACTTTACTATTTCAGTGTCTTCACTGGTATAACTTTACTATTCTAGTAGACTCTTGTCTAGTCAAATCACTTAATGTTCATTATAGAAACTTTCTGAATGACCTACCAACTCTTCAATAAAAAGCATCAGAAGGCTAGGCACAGTGGCTCATACCTGCAAACTCAGCGCTTTGGGAGGCAAAGGCAGGAGGATTTATTGAGCCCAGGAGTTCAAGATCAGTCTGAGCAACATAGTGAGACTCTGTCTCTAAAAACAAACAAACAAACAAAAAAACAAAACAAAACAAACAAAAAAACAAAGATAGTTTGAGCCCTAAAATTCTTTGAATCCTTTGTCTCAAAAATCCTTGCCTTGCTGTTTCCATCAATCCTAATCTAGGCCTCACATTGAAAGACCTACCTGAACAAAACTCTCAATATCAATACATTCTGACCTTGCCCTTTCTTCTCTGGGATGCTGCCAAGTTTTACCAAGATGGTAGTCTTCCTTACCATGGTAAGCAAAAACTCAGCTTGGCCTTATTGATAGGTTGCGTTGCAAAGAAAAGTTAACACAGCAGACCTGAGACTGCTATCCTTAGAAAGGCCAGCTTGGAAGGGTTGTCCCTCACTGCAGTTGTGAACTTGGATTTTTAGGAGGGTTCCCACCATTCCTGATAAAAATGGCAACCTGTGCCTAAACTGTGAAGATCTTATGATTTGTGCTAAACACTTGCTTTGCTTCTGGGGGTCTGGAATTTTGGTACGTGCTAGGTAAAGTGTGCCTACATTACCATCCACAATAAAAACCCTGGGTACTGAGTCCCTGATGAACGTCCTTGGTAGACATCATTTCACATATGTCACTACAAATTGTAGTTTGGGGAATTAAGAGTGTCCTGTGTGACTCAAATGAGAGAAGACAACTGGTTTCCTCTGGACTTAGCTTCATGTGCCTTTTCCCTTTGCTGCTTTTCTTTGTATTCTTTCATCATAGTAAGTCACAGATGTGAATATGACTATATCTGAGCCCTGTGAGTCCTTCTGGTGAACAACCTTGTGGTTGTCTTGGGCACCTCCAACATAGCTTGTCTTGGTGATATTTGGGCAGCAAATATCAACATTACCAAAGAAAAGTTGGAGGTGGATGCTTTCACAATAAAATTTATTTACAGAACTCCTTTAAGTTCAATTTTACTCATTATTCATTTGCTCATTCATTTAGTTATAAAACTTTTGTCAAACACACAATATGTTCTGATTACTCCCCTAGGAACTGAAGGAAATGAGAGAGAAATACAGAGAGGAGAACATCAGATTCCTATTTACAAGGGGATCACAGTTTCAAGACACCTTCTGATAGGGAGATAATTAAACTTCAGTGGGAGAGTGTTTAATTAAAGGTCAGAACAAGAGTTTGCAGAGCACACAGGACAGAGACAAGATCTGCTTAGGAAACTGGAGACTGCATTCCAAAGAAATTGACATTAAACTAGGATTTAAAGACTAGGTAGATGTTAGTCAAGTAGAGGAGAAGGTAAGGTATCCTGAGAGCAAGAACAAAGACACAGAGGCCTGAAATAACTCGTTCTGGAAATAGGGCATTTAGGGTGGCCTTAGTTGGAAATAAGTGAAACATAGGGTTATATTAGAGATTAGCATTTAGACTGTACATTTTTAGATTTTTGGTTTTTTTGTTTGTTTTGTTTTGTTTTTTGGTGAGCAATGGAATAACATTAGAATAAGTTACTGACAGCGATCAGAGTTGTGATTGAAAAACAACCTTCCACTAGTTTCCTAAGTGAAGGGTATAGCTGCCTAATAGAATGGCTAAGAGAATGGAGTCAGACCACCTGTGTTTCAACATTACCTTTGCCTCTTATATCAGGTTGATCGGGGACAAATTACTTAACTTTTACGTGCTTTAGTTTCTCTCTTTGTATAGCGGGGTGTATTAGTCCATTCTCACACTGTTTATAAAGACATACCCAAGACTGGGAAATTTATAAAGGAAAGAGGTTTAATTGACTCACAGCTCAGCATGGCTGGGGAGGCCTCAGGAAACTTACAATCATGGTGGAAGGGGAAGCAAACATGTCCTTCTTCACAGGGTGGCAGCAAGGAGAAGTGCTGAGCAAAGGGGGAAAAGCCCCTTATAAAACTGTCAGATCTCGTGAGAACTCACTCACTATCACAAGAACAGCATGAGGGTAACTGCCCCCTTGATTAAATTACCTCCCACCAGATCCCTCCCATGACACGTGGGGATCATGGGAACTACAATTCAAGATTAGATTTGGGTGCGGACACAAATAAATCATATCAAGGGGATAATAAGAATCCCTGTCTAAATGGGTTGTTGTCAGGGTGTACATGCTAGTAAACTTAAAGCACACAGAACAGAGTCTAGCTCTCAAGAAACTGTAGCCTTCATCATTACTACATGCAGCATTTGTTTCACAAGCATTTTGTTTACACCTAAGGATACTGCTTAAAGCAAGATCCAGTATTAGTGTAAAATAAATTCTGGAAATGACAGAAAACCAGGTATTATGTTTTTTCTAAATGTATCTATATTTAAATCACAACACATACATGTAAATATTAAAAATAGGGCAGGTATAAAGATTGGCAGGCTCATTCAGAGGACCTCTACAGTTTCTTCAAGGGCAAGGTAACAGTAGATTCCTATGATCAAAAGTCCACTGCAGCTAGCTGAACAAAGCCAATAAATACATCATCCAAGGGGGTATTATCAGATTTACTCAAAGGCTAGTGTTCTCTCTGCTCTCCCTGCTTACAAGTTGAATCACAGCCTTAAAAAATCAACCACATCTTTCCAGGTACAGTGGTGCATGCTTGTAATCCCAGCACTTTGGGAGGCTGAGGCAGGAAGATTGCTAGAGATCAGGAGTTTGAGACTGGCCTAGGCAACATAGGAACACCCCCATCTCTTTAAAACAATTTTTTAAATTTTTAAAAAAAAATTAGTCAGGTATGGTGATGCACACCAGTAGTCCCAGGTACTTGGGAGGCTGAGGTGGGAGGATAGCTTGAGCCCAGGAAAAATATCAACAACATCTAATTAAGACTTTCCGCATAGTTAAGTAGTTCTTATTTCTTTTTTTCCCTCCAATGCTATAAAAACCTTTTACTAATATTATTTTTAGGCTGGGCATGGTAGCTCACACCTGTAATCCCAGCACTTTAGGAGGCCAAGGCAGGAGGATTGCTTGAGCCCAAGAGTTTGAGACCAGCCTAGACAACATAGTGAGATCCCATACATAAAAAATAAAAAATTAGCCAGGCATGATGGTACATGCCTGTAGTCCCAGCTACTCAGGAGGCTGAGGCAAGAAGCTCACTTGAGCCTGAGAAATTGAGATTGCAGTGAGCTGTGACTGCTAGTGGACTCCAACCTAGGTGACAGAGTGAGATCCTGTCTCAAAAATAAATAAATAATTTTGATTTTTTTTGTTGTTGTTGTTGTTAAAAAAATTAAGCATTGCAAAAATATATGCAGAAGTAGAACCTCCACCATTCCAATATAGAAGGGATTTAAAGGCAACAATGTGTGTGGAATGTTCTTCCCCCATGTACCCTAATAGCCCACTTCTGTCCTTACGTCAAGACTCTCTTCAAGTGTTTGACTACAGTAATGAGTTTCCTGTGGCTGCAGGTGCTCTTTGGCTTCCCTGGCTTGTGGTCATATCACTCTAATCTGCACCGCATCTTCATATCCATCTCTGTGTGTGTCTTCTCCTCTTCTATGTGTCTCGAATCCCCCTCTACCTCTCTTTTATAAGGACACTTGTCATTGGATCTAGGGCATACCATGTTAACCCAAGATGATCTCATCTCAAGATTCTAAACCTAATAACATCTGCAGAGATCCTTTTTCCAGATAACATTAATAGGCTCCAGGGATTTTACATGAACATATATGGATCTAAAATTAAGTTAAAATTGGCCAGGCATGGTGGCTCATGCCTATAATCCCACCACTTTGGGAGGCTGAGACAGAAGGATTGTTTGAGCTCAGGAGTTCGAGACCAGCCTGGGCAACATAGGGAGACATAGTCTCTACCAAAATAAATAAATAAATAAACAAACAAATTAATTAATTAATTTTAAAAAGCACGGCATGGTGGCACATGCTAGGAATCCCAGCTACTGTTGCAGGAATGAAGGAGGACTAGAGAGACTGTGGGGTGAGATAGGAGGATTTATTGAGTGCACTCAGAACCAGCAGATTAACAGCCGAAAACTGGGCCCAGAACAAAGACAGCACTTGACTTTTACACACACTTCTAAAAGGTGGTGGGCTAGCTTGAAACAAGCTTACAGGGACACAAAGCGGCACAAAAGCAAGGATACAGAGGCAGAACAAAGGCAGTTAATCAAATTGTGACCGTTGACTGTTGCTATGCAGCCCAGATGGCTGTTATCTAGGCTTGCTCAAAAGAGCCTTGCCATGGCTTATCGCATAACCTTTGCTATGGCACCCAGACGGCTGCAGCCCAGGCCTGCTCAGGCATGTCTTATAATCTTCACTGTGCTGCTTAGATAAAACAGAATACTTAAAGCTACTAGCTACAGAAAACAGGAATCTATAAACTCATAACACTTGCAAAGCAAGGTACAATCACATGGAAGGGGGTGGGATTCAAGGGGGAACTTCACTTTTTCTTATCCTTATGTTGAGGGAGTGCTGCGAGAGTCTCCAGAGCACATCTCTTTGAGCCCTGGCTTCTTTGAGAATGTTACTGAGACTTCGTCTGGATTCAGGCTTTGCCTGTTACTGCCTTTGGGATGAGTCAGCCTAATATAGAAAGCTCGTTTTTCTCTTCTTAATTTTATGTTTGTTTAATTTCCTGCCTCACTACAAAGGTGGCTGAGGTGGGAGGATCCCTTGAGCCCAGGAATTTAAGGTAGCAAGAAACTATGATTGTGCCACTGCACTCCAGATTGAGCAACAAAGTGAGACCCTGTTTCAAACAAAGAAACAACAACAACAAAAAGTCCCACTGAATTTCCAGTTAAATCCAAACTTTGTTGACTCATATGTTCCAGCTCTGTAAATCCCCAAGATCTCTAACATCATCATTTTGTGCTATTTTTCACCCTATAGGTTCTAGCTAGTGGGTAGAGGGGTGGTCAGGATCTTTAGCCAAAAGGCTGAAAATCTTGACACAAGAACTATATTAAAGATGTGAAAACAAGTAATAGAAAATTTAAACTGTTGGAGCCTTAATTTATTTTGAGCCTTAAAAGAATGTGATTATGGGAACTGGGTCACATTACAGGCACTTATAACCTAGGCAGCTGTAACTTTTGTTTCTCTGATTGTGGATTAGCCTTCTTCCTTACCTACATTGTGTTGTAAAATGTAAATTACTAAAGGGTGCCAGGGAAGACCCCTTCCATATTTACTGTTGTATTGGTCCATTTCCACACTGCTGATAAAGACATACCTGAGCCTGGGTAATTTAGAAAGGAAAGAGGTTTAATTGACTTACAGTTTCATATGGCTGGGGAGGCCTCACAATCATGGCAGAAGGCAAGGAGGAGCAAAGTCATGTCTTACATGGATGGTGGCAGGCAAAGAGAGGGAGAACTTGTGCAGGAGAACTTCTCTTTATAAAATTGTCAGATCTCATGAGACTTATTCACTATCACAGAACAGCATGGGAAAGATTTGCCCCCATGATTCAATTACCTCCCACTGGGTCCCTCCCAGGACATGTGGGAATTGTGGGAGCTACAATTCAAGATGAAATTTGGGGGGGGGACACAGCCAAACCATATCAACTGTTAATCTTCATTATAGATTAACTTCCCATTTTTTCTCTCACATAAAAACTTCATGACTATTAGGTTGTCTTAAGATAGAAGATTAAATATTCTCTTTTAAATTAGAAAGGAAATGAAAACAAGCCATAAGAAAAAGAAAACAAACTGTAACTAATTAAATTGTTGTAGTTCATAAACATGCCTTTTATAGAAAGTATTATAATCCTACTAAATGTCTTTGTTTCCTGCCTATATAAGTAAGACCTTAACTTTTAACTTGAAAGCACTGACCCCATTCTCTTGGAGTGTGTGTTACCTGAATGACTATTCTCAGGTTTGCATTTGAATAACCTCTTCAAAACTGGATTCTAGGTTGAGCGCAGTAGCTCACACCTGTAATCCCAGCACTTTAGGAGGCCAAAGCAGACGGATCACTTGAGGCCAGGAGTTCAAGACAAGCCTGGCCAACATAGTGAAACCCCATCTCTACTAAATATACAAAAATTAGCCTGGCTTGGTGGCTCGTGCCTGTAATCCCAGCTGCTTGGGAGGCTGAGGCAAGAGAATCGCTTGAACCTGGGAGGTGGAGGTTGCAGTGAGCCCAGATTGTGCCACTGCACTCCAGCCTGGGCGACAGAGCGAGATTTTGTCTCAAAAAACAAAAACAAAAACAAAACTGGATTTTAATCCTCTGGATTATTTCAGGTTGAGAAACAAAACACAGTGAGGCCCTGGACCACCTCTTGAAGCGTATGCTTCCCGCTCTGGTCACCAGAGAGCTCCAGGGAGCACTCTTCAGAGCCTTTGGTCGTCTCTGCCAGGAGCACTCTTCCTTCTTTTTTTTTTCTTTTCTTCTTCTTTTTTTTTTGTTTGTATAAACTGCTCTTTCTCATCCTTTCAGTCTCTACTTACATGTCATCTGCCCCTTGAAGCCTACCCTGACCATTTATTTGACCAGCAAAAAGCAACAACTGAATTTCTGAAAGAAATGATCCAAAATTTCAGGTGGAGTTTGACTTCAGTCAAGTCCTTCCCCTACCTTTGTTTCATCTTTATTAACTCTCTTTCCTGATCCTCCCAAATAATGGTCCATCTTCTATGCCCTCTTGGCAGCCCGTACTTCCTCTACAGAGCATTTATCTTACTGTATTGGAATCATCTGTTCATTGGTCTATAAATCCCATCTCATCGAAATCTTCATGAAGGCAAGAACCTTGAGATCTTTACTGCATTCTGTGAGTCATTCTACCAAATTGTCAAATCTGAGGGGGTCAGGCTTGACGCCTGAATTTGTATCTAGTTGTTCATAAGGGGAGGTGGCCGGGGGACCCCAGAAACATAGCTGGCATCTGAAATGAGGACAAACTTGTGGAGAACTAAATGCTTAACTTGTGGGTTCTGTACTAACTCTGGGTAGTTAGTGCCAGAATTGAATAGCAGGGCATGAGTTGGTGTCAGAACACCTGTTCTGAATCTTCCAATGGCTTTTTGCCCCAAGGTGTAAACAAACCAGAGGCTCCCAACAAAGGCTGGATTTGAAATACAGGTGTCGGCAAAGCCTCTTTAACAAAGTTTCCCTAAAGTAGCAGCAGTGTTTTCTTTCTTTTTTGTTAAATAAATATTCCTTTGTCTGTAATCCCAGCACTTTGGGAGGCCGAGGTGGGTCAAGAGATTGAGGTGGTCAAGAGATTGAGACCATCCTGGCCAACATGGTGAAACCCCATCTCTACTAAAAATACAAAAATTACCTGGGCGTGGTGGCCTGTAGTCCCAGCTACTCAGGAGGCTGAGGCAGAAGAATCACTTGAACCCTGGAGATGGAGGTTGCCATGAGCTGAGATCACGCCACTGCACTCCAGGTTGGTGACAGAGCAAGACTCTGTTTCCAAAAAAATTCCTTTAAAGGTGACAGTGGCATTGGACATGGTGCATTTAGGCCTATGTTAGGATGTTCTGAATACTAATATGTATTGTAGAGAGAGACTGAAACCACCTTTGCAAAATTATGACAGTGAGAGATATCTGATATAGCTAATTCCATCTTGCTTCTGACCTCCAAGCTGTCCTTGGTCATTCCTGGGGGTAGGCAAAACTAACTTTGGTAGGAAGTTGCTGTACAGTTTAACTTAAAAGCAAGGTAATAGTCCCTCCCTAAAACTAACTCCTTCCTTGCTCAGGGACCAAAACCATTTTAATAAGACTAATGAATGGCCGCAAGAATAGGATTATGGGAGGGCCCTGAACTCTGCTAATATGAAGTTTCTACATTCCCTTACTGCTCAGGAGTCACGTAAAATCCCTTTCTGCTTAGGACATCACAAGATGTGTGACTTTCCCAATTGCGCCTCTAGATAACATTACTATTGAAGAAACTAATATTGTTTTCTTGAAATATCTTTCAGACTGACCCCACCAGGACTCATGACTCATGACTCAACTGATTCGGTGGCCCCACCCAGAGGTGGACTCAGTGCATGAGGACTGGTTTCCACGCCCCTGTGAGTTTATTTTCAACCAATCAGCAATACCAGTTTCCTAGGCCCCTGCCCACCAATTTGTCCATAAAAACCCTAAGTTCTGAGCTTTCAGGGAGACTGGTTTGAATGATAACTCCAGTTCTTCTACATGGGTCAACCTTGTGTCAATTAAATTCTTTTTCTACTGCAAGGCTGTGGTCTCAGTGGATTGATTTTGTCTGTGCAGTAGGCAGTAAGAAACCATCAGGTGATTACAAGGTTGTAGAAGTGATGACAAGTTTCATTTAAAGAGCTTGCCTCTTCTAAATCCTGACTATTATCAAAGATTGCACTCCTAGCAGAGTACCCCATGAGAACCAAGTGAAGAAAGTATCAGTAAGGCATACTGAAGGTGGTAGATCCTTAGAATTTAAAACCGAGATGTTGATACAATAATATATTTTAACATGTTTATGTGAATTGGAAACAGTCTTCTTTGGCTGATGGATTTGATAATGAAACTTGGCTTTTCCAATTAACCTTTTTTTTTTCTTCTAGAGACAGGGTCTCACTCTTGCCCAGGCTGGGGTGCAGTGGCATGATCATAGTTAACTGTAACCTCTAACTCCTGGGCTCAAGCCTCCCACCTCAGTCTCTCCATAAGCTAGGACTACAGGTATGTGACACCATGCCCAGCTAATTTTTAAATTTTGGGTTTTTTTGTAGAGATGGGGTCTCACTATGTTGCCCAGGCTGGTCTTTAAAACTCTTGGCTTCCAGCAATCCTCTGGCCTTGGCCTCCCAAAGGGCTGGGATTATAGTGGGAATTGAAGATGAGATTTGGGTGGAGACATAGCCAAGCCATATTAACTAGCAAATCTGCATGACAAGAATTTGTTTTTAATTCTTCAGAGGAAAGGGAAATGATACTAGATAGAAACTCTGATCTACAAAAGGGAAGGAAGAATACCGGAAGTTGTAACTATGTGGGTAATTTCTCTAAAAAAGCAATTAAGGCAAAAATTATTCACTGTATTTAAATATATAGGCCTAGTATACATGACAGCAATAACATAAAGGATGGGGCATAAATGGGATGACACTTTTGCTAAGTTCTTACCGCTTATGTCAAATAGTACAATATCGGCTCTTAGTACATTGAGATATTTTAAGGATGCATATTGAAAACCCCAGTGTAAGCACTGAAAATTAATGTAAAGAAGTATAACAGAGGCTGGGCGTGGTGGCTCATGCTTGTAATCCTAGAACTTTGGGAGGCCAAGGCCGGTGGATCACAAGGTCAGGAGATCAAGAACATCTTAGCCAACATGGTGAAACCCTGTCTCTACTAAAAATACAAAAATTAGCCGGGCATGGTGGCACATGCCTGTAGTCCCAGTTACTCAGAAGGCTGAGGCAAGGAGAATAGCTTGCACCCAGGAGGCGGAGGTTGCAGTGAGTCAAGATCTCGCCACTGCACTCCAACCTGGGCTACAAGAGTGAAACTCCATCTCAAAAAACGAAAAAAAAAAAAAAAAAAAAAAAAAAAAGAAGTATAACAGAAAGCCAATGATGGAATGAAAATGAAATAATCGGAATTATTGAATTAATCCAAATGAAAGCAGGAAAGGAGGAACAGAGGAACCGAAAAGGTTAAAGCAAATAAGACACAAATTGCAAAATAATAGATCTAAATTCAACCACATCATTATTACATTAAATGTAAATGGACCCAAAACTGCAATTAAAAGGCAGCTACAGGCCGGGTGCAGTACCTCACACCTGTAATCCCAGCACTTTGGGAGGCTGAGGTGGGTGGATCACCTGAGGTCAGGAGTTCGAGACCAGCCTGGCCAATGTGGTGAAACCCTATCTCTACTAAAAAATACAAAAATTAGCCAGGTATGGTGGCAGGCACCTGTAATTCCAGCTATTCTTTCTTTAAAGTGGAGAAGGCATCAAGGAAGAGGGTTGTAGGTGGTGAGGCAAATGGTTACATTTTTGCTAGACTTTAAGTAGTGCCCAGTAACTCTATGCTATGCTTAAGGTGAACATTCAAAGAAAATGGAGTAAAGGAAGTTAATTATGCAGATATCTCAGGTGAAGGAATGATTGATCTTATCCTTGTTCTGCATCTGGGAAGATAAACTTGTAATTGAAATCATCCACGTGAAATTTAACAGACTTTAATTGTACCCGTTTGATTTAGGTTGCAGACTTAAAGTTATACAATTGACATGTCCTTGTTTTATGGAAGGATATACATCTTGAAAGGTTTAATGGCCGGTAAAGAATTCACTATTATTAATTTGTTGAGGACAGTCATCCTGAGACTGAGATACATAAGGCTTGTTTTGCATTTTGAGGAGGGTCTGGCTAACGTATAAAGTTTTAATACAATGATGGGAAGTAACCGCTATCCATTTGGGAAAAGGATTGTAGTGCTGGGTGACTTCAGTCTCCAGGCTTAAATCTCCCTCTGACATAACAAGTTGGGGGTGGGGGATGGTTCTGAGGTTTTTATTTTCCTTTACAGGGTCAAAGAGGAAATCATAAAGGAAGTTAAAAACTATTTTCTGCTGAAGGAAAATGAAAGCACAGTAGCAGGCCAGGCAAGGTGGCTTATGCTTGTAATCCCAGAATTTTGGGATGCAGGACAACTACTTGAGACCAGGAGCTCAAGACCAACCTGGGCAACAGTGAGACCCCATCTCTACAAAAAATTTAAATTTAAAAATTAACAGGGTGTGATCATGCACACCTGCAGTTCCAGCTACTGTGTCTTCTACAGTTTAAAGGTGGGAGGATCCTTTGAGTTCAGGAGGTTGAGGCTGCAGTGAGCTATGATTGTGTCACTGCACTCCAGCCTGGATAACACAGCGAGACCGTCTCAACAACAACAACAACAACAAAAAACGGAGAATGCAGCTAAAGCAGTGCTTAGAGGGCAATTTATAGCCTTAAATCCTTGCATTGGAAAAGCAGATAGATTTAGAATCAATAATCTTCTACTCTAAGTAACTAGAAAAAGAGGAGGAAATCAAACTTCAAGTGAGGAATAAAGAGCAAAATAAGGCAATGGACTAGAAAACAGAAAATCAATGGAACCAAAACATGATATTCTGAAAAGATTTAAAAATTGATAAATTTCTACCTAGATTAGTAAGAAAAAAAAAAAGAACATACAAACCCTCCTGGACGTCCAGTGGAGGAAAGAAATGTCGTACAATTAAATCTATTGTTATAGATTATGGTAAACTCTAAGAGAGAATTCTGTCGCGGAGGGGCCGATTTTGGTTGCAAGAGGGAACCTCTTTGGAAACTACTCAGCTTCCCGCCCTCCACTGGGAGTAAAGCGAGCTGTGCCCAGCTTCTCTCCGCACTCACGGAGGCAGGTGGCGGCCCCGCCCTCCGTTCACTCAAAAGCCCCGCCCTCTGTTCACTCCCACGGCCGCCGCCGCCGCCGCCGCGCGCCATGGCCCTTCTGCGCAGGCGCGGGGGAGGTGCCCGGGGGAGGCGCCCGGCGGAGGCGCGAAGCGGGGCGCGGCCGGCGGCGGGGCGGGGCAACCGCTGGGCGGGCGCCAAGCGGGCCCGTGCGCTGGTGAGGTGGCGTCCGTTCTACCCGGTTGCTCCCGTTCCCCGCCATGCAGAGCCCAGTCTTGGGCACCTGGCTGCTCTGATCTGGTCTCAGCGCGGAGGGAGCAGAGGGAGTCCATGGAGGATCCCTCCGACCCCGACCGGCTGGCGTCCGCGGACAGCGGGAGCCCGGAGGAGGAGGAGGATGGGGAGCGGGAGCCGCTGCTATCGCGGATCGCCTGGGCCCACCCGCGGAGAGGCGCCCCAGGCAGCGCCGTGAGGCTGCTGGACGCCGCCGGGGAGGAGGGCGCGGCCGGCGACGAGGAGCTGCCGCTCCCGCCCGGGAACGTGGGGTTCTCCCGGAGTTCGCCCGCCGACCTGGACCGGAGCCGCCCCGCGGTTTCAGGTGCGACCCGGCCCTGCCCCACTCCCCACGTCCCTCCAGGCGGCTGCCCTTGTCGCCTGGCTCTGTCCTGTCTCCCGCGCGCGCTAGCCGAGGTGGACGGGCTTTACCCGATCGCTGGGCAGCGGCTCCCAAGTTCGGACCGGGGCCAGCCGCAGACGCACCGCGTGCGCTTCGCCTGCTCGCTCTGTCTCCGGGAACTTGCTCTCCTAAGGCCAGTGGCTGTCATTAAACCGATTCTTTAGACCTCCCCGCAAAGTGAGTGTAAACTTCTAGAATCAGACACTGGGGAGAGGTTAACGCTGTAAAATGACGTCAGTCCTTGCTCAAGTTTGGACTTGACTTTGAATTAAGAACCTTGAACTCTCAGGAAAGTTCCCGGAGTGGTGAATTTGCGAAGTGGATGACAGGAGAGAGATGGACAACCAGAATATCCAGTTGCCACTGGGGCACGTTTCAAAACCTTTTTCCATTAAATGTTGTTATTGTGACGTTAGCCACAGGGGGCAAAAAGCAGTTGAAAGTCTGTTCCTGCCCTCTTACAGTTTAGTTTCTCTTTCTTGATTTACTTCTAATACGTAAGAAAACGAAACGAAAAACCTCTTTTCGCTATTAAGTGGACTGATACCCTCAGGTGAAACAGGGCAATTGAAACGATGTTGAACGTTAGTTAAATTTAGGTATGCTGTGCAGGCCTGGATATTTGTTAATAAAGTGAGATTTTTCTGGCGTGTTGAGTGGAGTTAGACTAATGTGATGGAAATAGCAGACTTGTAAGACTCTCAGCTAGAGGTGAGACAGATTTGTTTGTAAAAAGGCGATAGTAACACCTCCCTGCTGGTTGGTTGTGAGGATGGATTAAATGAGATGTTGTGCACCCCGTTGGTTTATTGCTTCACACATGACAGCTTAAAAGACACAGAAAATGGAAGTTTCTTTAACACTGCTTAGTTTTTTTGGAGTTGTTAGATTTTAAATGTACTGTTAGTGGTACACTAATGTGTCCTCTACAGTTTAAAGAATTTTGGATAGAATCGGTCATTCAAGTTCTAGCTGGAAGTTACATTCAGGCATATTCTAGAGTAAATAAATCAGAGAAGCCCAAGGGGAGCCGTTTGTCTGATGGTTTAAGCTTTAACCAAAGTCTGCTCCCGTTATAATGTTTGCTGATGGATGCATTGTCGTTTAACCAAATAACATGAAGCTTGAACCAGATCACAAACGGGCCTGCATTCGCCTAGCTACATTGGCAATTTGGGCATATATTACTTAGAATTTAATCTGTAAAATAGCTAGCTTGCCTTTTTCCGCCCCTTACCTTGTGTAAGCTACCTTGTGTACCTGGATTTTTAAAAGAGCCTAAAGCCTTCAAAATGCACTTATTCTGTGAAAGTGAGGTATTTTATAAACAAACAGTATTAAGGCTAGAAAAAAATCAAAGCAAGAGGCCAACGAGATGGCAGTCCTGTAATCCCATCCCAGCATTTTGGGAGATCTAGGCAGGAGAATAGCTTGAGGCTGGAAGTTCAAGACCCACCTGGGCAGCATAGCGAGATCCCCATCTCTATTAAAAATAAATCAACAACAACAAAAGGTCAAAGTGAGGATATAGTGTTAGAATGCAAATAGATTCTTAGAATTCCTACCTTTTTTAAAGGTAGTATCTTACCTATATCACAGCTTACAATTTGCTAAGATCTTTTTTAAAAAGTATTTTATTCTCCACTGCACTCCAGCCTGGCTCTGTCTTGAGACAGAGCAAGACTCTGTCTCAAAACATAAATAAATAAATAAGTAAATAAAAAATTTTTATTCTCTGCCGGGTGCCATGGCTCGCGCCTGTAATCCCAGCACTTTGGAAGGCCTAGGTGGGTGGATCATTTGAGGTCAGGAGTTTGAGACCAGCCTGGCCAACATGGTGAAACCCCACCTCTACTAAAAATACAAAAATTAGCCAGGCTTAGTGGCGGGCGCTTGTAATTCCAGCTACTCGGGAGGCTGAGGCAGTTGAATCGCTGCTGAATCTGAGAGGTGGAGGTTGCAGTGAGCAGAGATGGCTCCACTGCACTATAGCCTAGGCGACAGAGTGAGACTTTGTCTCAAAAAAAAAAAAAAAAAAATTATTCTCACAACAGCACAGCAAGTTAGTTGTTATTCACCCTTATTCTCGTTATGAGGATTCAGAATTAATAAACTGGTAATGACTGGTAGCTCGTAGGACTTCAGGGGTAAATGGTTTGCCTGAAGTCAGATACCCAGGAAGTGATAAATCACCCAGGAAGTGATAAAACAGAAAAAAGCCTAGTTCTTTTTTCATGTTCTGCCCTTTTTCCATTTTGCCGTGGGTCCACAAGTGTTATAAAATAATTGTGTCTCTGGTTATTTTGGAGGTTTTTACCTTTAGTGGGACTTTAAAATAGTTTCTGTGAAAACTTTAAAAAAATTTTAAAGACTAAAATGTTCATGATTGAGTAATTTAACTCGATTTTTAAGTTTAGTTATTTTTTAAGTGACTCCATTAACTTCATTTGTCCTTTACCATCTGATTTCCATGAAACTACCTCACTAGTTCCAAGAAATTCTTGCCTTTAGATTAATATGAACATCATTTATGATGCTTAACTCTTGTTCATATAAGCAAGAGGTTTATGTACTTTAACCAGTGGAAGAATGTCATATGTCTGTTATCTTTAACAAGGCATTTAACAAAATCTACAAACAGCATAAACCATAGTGTTGTTGGATCAGTGTCAAAGTGGAAGGATTAGTGCGTTCCTTGTTCTAGTTATTTTAATCAGTGAATTGGGTAGTAATGATAGCTAATGCCTACATAGCAGTTAATATGTGCTAGGGATACTTCTATATGCTTCATATATATTAATTCATAACCAACCCTGTGATGTGAGTACTGTTTTTTTTTGGGGGGGGGCAGTGGGTGGCAGTGGGGGGACAGAGCTTCACTCTTGTCGCCCAGGCTGGAGTGTAATGGCATGATCTTGGCTCACTGCAACCTCCATTTCCCGGGTTCAAGTGATTCTCTTGCCTCACCCTCCCAAGTAGCTGGGATTATAGGCACGTGCCACCATGCCTGGCTAATTTTGTATTTTTAGTAGAAACGGGGTTTCACCATGTTGGTCAGGCTGGTCTTGAACTCCTGACCTCAGGTGATCCACCTGCCTTGGCCTCACAGAGCACTGAGATTATAGGTGTGAGCCACCATGCCTGGCCTTGTTCTCATTTTAAGAAAGTACAGAGAGAGGCTGGACATGGTAGCTTATGCCTGTAATCCCAACACTTTGGGAGGCCTCTTTGATGCACACCTGTAGTCCAAGCTACTCAGGAGACCGAGGCAGGAGGATTGCTTCAGCCCATGAGTTTCAGGTTACACTGAGTACAGTGGGCTATAATTCCACCACTGTACTCCAGCCTGGGTTACAGAACAAGACCCTGTCTCAAAAACAAAAACAAAACAAAACAAAAAGCACAAAGAAGTGAAGTGACTTCTCCAAGGTCCCAGTTAATACAAATCAGACGCACTTAGCTTCTGTTAGAGAGCCTAACAGTTAGAAAACAGTGTTGGAATTCACAAGGAGCTGCCAAAGTAAAAGAAAATGAATTTGTAAGTCATTTAATGATTCATGGTGGCTTATAAATACGTGAATAGAATAAGAAAATCATTTAAAAGGAAGAAAGATGAGAAGAAGATGGAGCCTGGAATAAGAGTACACAAGATGCACCTCAGATGCTTAATGCAGGCAACCCATAAATTTGATTTTTAAGATTACTGATCAGCTAACTTGAGAGAAACACAATCACGAGGTCTATAAAGTTAAAATAAACTGGTTATTTGAACCAAAACAGAATGGACAAAGGATAGCCTGTCACAGTCTCTTGGTGAATGCTGTATGCTAAACAATATCTGTGATAAAAGTGATTAATTTCATAGAGGTAGTTCTTAAAACTTCCCTGAAGCCCATTTCAGCAGAAATAGTTTTTAACTATTGGTGTTATTTATATTGCCTCATCTAGGTTCAATATACTGATAATCTGGTTTAATTTAGAGGAAGGTTTTAGCAGAGTAGATGTTCCATGTGTTTTGACCATTTTCCATAAGTGAGCTTTTGAAAGACAGTGAGTGGCAGTGTGTTGGAGAGTATTTCTCAACCAGTGCATAAAATACATTGTTTTCCATCCATTGCAGACGTGCATCATTCATCAAATATTCTGAGTGCCTACTGGGTGCAGTGGAAATCAAAGCTTTGGGGAAACAATAGTGACCTGTATTAGATGGATGCCTGTTAACCTGCCCTATCGTCTCACAGCTTTATAGCCTAATGGAGGAAACAGTCAAAACAAACAGCCCTAACAGACTGTGTATATGTGCTTGGATGGGGAAAGCTGTGCATTGAGGCATGGAGCCATGCCCTAGATGTAGGGGCCAGGGAAGACTTAGAGAAAGTGGCATCCAATTCCAGACCTGAAGGGTGAATAGCGCCAAAAGCCCTGAGGCTGGGTTCAGTGCACCAAATTTGTGAACACCTCAAGTTTCCTTTTTTTTTTTTTTTGAGACAGGGCCTTATTCTGACACTCAGGCTGAGTGCAGTGGCATGATCATGGCTCACTGCTGCTTTGAACTCCTGGGCACAAGTGATCCTCCCACCTTAGCCTCCTAAGTAGCTGGGACTACAGGTAAATGCCACTGTACCCAGCTAATTTTTCCTTTTTTTACAGAGATAGGGTCTCACTATGTTGCCCAGGCTGGTCTTGAACTCCTGGACACAAGTGACCCTCCTGCCTCAGTCTCCCAACATGCTGGGATTACAGGCGTGAGCCACTGCACCCGGCCAGTGAACATCTATTTAGTTCTAGAAAATATTCTGGTTAGTGGGTAAGATATGGTAAAGATGGGCAGGTTTAGGTTTATAGTTCTAATCCTCAAGAGAGAGTTCATTTTGATTTATTTGTTTGAGATGGAAACTCGATAAGTTACTTACATACTTCATACATATTTACTTCATACATACTTCAACTGTGCTAAATAAAAAAGGTTATACAATGAGTTCTCTTATTTTTATTCTCCACTTTTAGTCTCTGCATTTTAAAGGACCAGTGATAACCCTTAGGTGTGGTCAGGGCAAGGTCATTCAGCAAGTGTTTATTAAGTGCTTATTATGTTCCAGGAACATAATAAGTTCTGTAAGTTCTGGGGATACAGTGGTGAAATAAATCCTTGTTTTGAAGTTTCTCTTGTCTTGGAGTTCCCTGGTTTCTTGGAGCACCCAAAATAAATACGTAGTAGATTAGATGGTAAGTGCTAAATAGAAAAGTAAAGTGGAGGTTAGAGATTAGATAAGGGTCTTGGGGGTCATAATGACTTGGAGTTATTGTGAGATGGGAAATAAATGGGCTGGTTGGTCCAAAAGAGTGACATGATGTATGTTTTAAGAGCCATAAAAAACAACGAGATCATGTTCTTTGCAAGGACATGAATGGAGCAGGAGGCTATTATCCTCAGCGAACTAACACAGGAACAGAAAACCAAACACCACATGTTCTCACTAATAAATGGGAGCTAAATGATGAGAACACACGGACACATAGAGGGGAACAACATATACCAGGGCCTTTCGGAAGGTGGAGGGTAGGAGGAGGGAGAGAGTCAGGACCAGTAACTAATGGGTACTAAGCTTAATACCTGGGTGATTGCTTCTCGGTCTTTTGGCCAAGATCAAGTGTAGCATGTCTTCTTACCAGTTTAATATCTGGGTGATGAAATAATCTGTACAACAAACCCTCAAGATAGAAGTTTACTTATGTAACCTGCACTTGTACCCCTGAACTTAAAAGTTACAAAGAAAAAGGATTCCTAGCTCCTCTGTTAGGTATAGAGTGGGCATAGGTGAGAGAGGGAGACCAGTTAGGAGGTTCTTAGAATAATCGAGGTGAGAGCCAATGGTAACCTGAATCATGTGGAAGGAATGGAGATGGCAAGAGGTGGTTGGATTTTGGGTATTTATTTAAGGTAGAGTCAATACAACTTGCTGATTGGATGTAGAGGGTAAGAATGTGAGATCATGGATGATTATAAGGTTTTTGGCCTAAGCAACTGGAAGATTTGGAGGTGCCAGCAACTGCAATATGGGAAACGTAGGGATGAAGCCTTTGGGAGGTGTGGCAAAGGTGAAGAATGAAGTTTTGGGTGGTAAAGTTTGAGATGTCTATTGAGCATCCAAGTGGAGATGTTGAATACAGTAGTCGAGTTTAGGGCAGAAGTCCAGACTTGAATTAGAAATTTGGGAGTCATCAGTGTTGGTAACGAAGAGAAGAGGACCGTGAATGGAACCTGGGCCATTCCAAAGTTAAGTAGTGGGTAGATAAATGCAGTGCTGGGGGCTGGGCGTGGTATTTTGTGATTGCTGCTTATTAATGAAATAGGAAGCTAGATCCTCTCCTGAGAGACAGGATGGAAGAGGAGGTGTTGGGAATTTGAGGAGAGGAATTGGCTTGTGTGCATTTCTTTAATTCCGCTGCCCTGGTGCAGGCATGGAGTTGGTAGACAGTTGGGTTTTACCAGGACTGGGAGTTTTGCAGGTAACCATGATGAGGGGAGGAAGAAAGAGTGATTCTGTGAAGACCCAGCATAATTTAAGCTGGCCAAGGAGGCGGGAAGCAAGGACTTGAAGGGAGAGAATTCCAGTGACGTGGGGGAGCAGTCCTTTGTAGGTTCTAGTAGGGCAGAAGAATATTTGGACTTGGAGTGCCAGAGGGACTGAACTGGGAAGACAGGAGGTGCTTAACATTGAAAGTGTGGTGAGGTTGCAGTTACCGGTATTGACAAGATCTGAGGTATGATTGGGGAACTAGAGGATGAAGTAGGATGGAGGATAAATCATTGCAGGACAGAAGTTCAAGTAAATAAGAGGTATTAGTATTATTTTAACGAACAGTGAACTTCCTCCCATGTTATTATTTTTATTTATTTATTTATTTATTTTTTAGACAGTGTCTCACTCTTGTTGCCCAGGCTGGAGTGCAGTGGCTCAGTCTCTGCTCACTGCAACCTCCACCTCCCAGATTCAAGGGATTCTCCTGCCTCAGCCTTCCGAGTAGCTGGAATTACAGGTGCCCACCACCACACTGGCTAATTTTTTGTATTTTTAGTAGACACGGGGTTTTGCCACTTTGGCCAGTCTGGTCTTGAACTCCTGACCTCAAGTGATCCACTCGCCTCAGCCTCCCAAAGTGCTGGGATTACAGGCGTGAGCCACTGTGCCTGCCCCAGCCCCCATGTTATTTGGAAATTGAAGAGAAGTGGGTGTTGTTAGGCAGTGGAGAGGAAGGAGGATCGGAGCAGTCTATACAAATCTTGATTACATTTTTCTGTACCTTATGTCCTGATACCAGCAAGCCAATCCATATTGCAGGTCCATATCATGAGCATTCTCATAGCTGGTATTTCTTCTTAATGCAGTAACTACTGGTACTTCAGAGATGAATGCATTCTTGGATGACCCAGAATTTGCAGATATTATACTGAGAGCAGAGCAAGCAATAGAAGTTGGAATTTTTCCAGAAAGGATCTCTCAAGGTTCAAGTGGAAGTTACTTTGTGAAGGATCCTAAGAGGGTGAGAATTTCACAGACCTATTATATGTAATAGAAACTTTGGTAAATACTAATTTAAATATGAAATCATTGTGAGTTTCTAAAGATATTTTCCTATTAAGTCTGATTGTAACCTCTTTTCCAAAATAAAGGTCAGTTTTTGTTTGTTTTTTGAGACGGGGTCCCCCTCTCTCACCCAGACTGGAGTGCAGTGGTGCAATCATAACCTCACTGTAACCTTGACCCCCTGGGCTCAGGCAATCCTCCCATCTCAGCCTCCCGAGTAGGTGGGACCACAGGAGTATGCCACCACACTGGGCTAATTTTTGTAATTATTTGTAGAGACAGGGGTCTCCCTATATTGTCCTGGCTGGTCTTGCACTTCTAGGCCTAAGCAAACCTCAGCTTTGGCTCCCGAAATATTGAGATTACAAGTGTGAGCCACTGTGCCTGGCCTCAATTTTTTGCTTTTACTAAAGCACTCTGGTGTTTACAAACAGAGCTAATCATTTCAAGTCACAGTTTGCTATTTTGTTATTTTATACTTGGTTTCAAGCATTTATTGAATACCCACATTCCGCTGTAGCCTTATTGAGTATATATATTCACAAGTCCTTATCTTATGGAAGTCTGTAACCTTATCAGCCAAACACAGTGGAAGTTTAAACCTTCAAAACTTGTTTAATGTCATTTCCAAAGTACTTGATTTTTTTCAAAGGTAGTGAATACCTATTCTGGCATTTTACCAGGGGAAGGAGGCTCAGCAATCTGAAGTTTGAAAGTATTGGAATGTGAAAGTGAAATGAACCACAGGATGATTCTAGACCGGAAAAGAGAAGTTGATGTGGCACTTTGCTCCACTTAGTCTAGAATTTTTCAAAAATACATTGTTTTTTTTTCTAAAAGCTTTCTGAATGATGCATAATGAGCAGTTCTTTTCTCTGGGGGAATAACATTTATAATTTTACCCCCAACTTTTTTTGCAGATTGAAGTTATATTTTTAAAATGATTTTAAAGCATAACCCTTTTTTGAGATTAAAATGTATTTGTAGGTACTGTCAATCTCTCAATCTTTATTCTAAGCTTGATTTCTTAATTTGATCTTGCTGACTTTTTTACTAGTGACTCAGACTGTATTGCATTATATTTATTGTGTTATAAAGCAATTATATACTTATAATAAGATTTGTTCTTGTCTAAGGATAATTAAGCTTCTAAATTGAATATGAATGTATTGTATCAAACGATAAGAGTATAGAGACTTTTAGACATTCATGAGCAAAAAAAGATTTTTTAATAGGAGAGAGTTTATTTTATTTAATTAATCAATTTATTTATTAAGATGGATTTTCACTCTGTCGCCCAGGCTGGAGTGCAATGGTGCAATCTCGGCTCACTGCAATCTCCACCTCCCTGGTTCAAGTGATTATCCTGCCTCAGCCTCCTGAGTAGCTGGGATTACAGGCGCACGCCACCATGCCCAGCTAATTTTTGTATTTTTAGTAGAGATGGGATTTCCCCATGTTGGCCAGCTTGTCTCCTGACCTCAAGTGATCTGCTCACCTCCCAAAGTGCTGGTATTACAGGTGTGAACCACCGGGCCTGGCCAAGAGTTTACTTTAAGTTGGTTCCTGAAAAAATAACTGGAAAAGAATTAAAGTAGGAGAATCTGACAGCATGGATGTGTACTGTATCTTATCATCTTTGTATTTTAGAGGTGGTTTTTGTCATTAGATTCGTTAATTTAACACATACTTGGATGTCTACTGTGCATCAGGTACTGTTCTGAGTACTGGAAATGCAGCCCTAACAAACCAAGTCCCTGCTTATTACAATGTACTTTAATGTGGGGAAAGTAAACAGCAAACATGTCATGTGGATATGTAATAGATATTGAATAATAACATTGTTTGACCTAGAATGGTGGTTTTCAAACATTTAAAAATCAGTGAAACTCTTTTTCTTTTTCTTTTTTTCTTTTTTTTTTTTTTGTGACAGAGTCTCGCTCTTTCACCCAGGCTGGAGTGCAGTGGCACAATCGCAGCTCACTGCAAGCTCCACCTCCCGGGTTCACGCCATTCTTCTGCCTCAGCTTCCTGAGTAGCTGGGACTACAGCTACAGGTGCCCGCCACCACGCCCGGCTAATTTCTTGTATTTTTAGTAGAGACGGGGTTACACAGTGTTAGCCAGGATGGTCTCGATCTCCTGACCTTGTGATCCGCCTGCCTCGGCCTCCCAAAGTGCTGGCATTACAGGTGTGCGCCACTACACCTGGCCCAGTGAAACTCTTTCTTAACTTGGAAATCCAGCAATATAAAACAGGTGAAATTAGAGTTAATCTGGTCAAGTGGCATGGGGTCTTAGAGCCTTGCCTTCACCTTCCCAGGGTTTGTCAGAACACAGTTTGAAAACTACTGGTCTTGATTTTAGATTGTTGAATGAGAATGAATACGAAAATGTGATTTGAACTAAATATCTTAATATTTGAGGTTTATAAATCCTCTTAATAGTTTGAGGATTTGTGCCTATATCTTTGGTGGGAAGCAGTAGAAAACAATTTATTAGAATGCATTTTATGGATGATTATCTATATATATAAAAAGTCTAATAAGATTTTTACTTTTTGCTATAGAAAATTATTGGTGTGTTTAAACCCAAATCAGAAGAGCCTTATGGTCAACTCAATCCAAAATGGACCAAATATGTCCATAAGGTCTGCTGCCCTTGCTGCTTTGGCCGAGGCTGCCTGATTCCTAATCAGGGGTACCTTTCCGAAGCGGGTGCCTATTTTGTGGACAACAAGCTTCATCTGGGCATCGTACCTAAAACAAAGGTAAGCCAGACTTTATTTTTTTATTTTTTTTTTTTTTTTTGAGACGGAGTCTCGCTCTGTCGCCCGGGCTGGAGTGCAGTGGCCGGATCTCAGCTCACTGCAAGCTCCGCCTCCCGGGTTCCCGCCATTCTCCTGCCTCAGCCTCCCGAGTAGCTGGGACTACAGGCGCTGCCACCTCGCCCGGCTATTTTTTGTATTTCTTAGTAGAGACGGGGTTTCACCGTGTTAGCCAGGATGGTCTCGATCTCCTGACCTCGTGATCCGCCCATCTCGGCCTCCCAAAGTGCTGGGATTACAGGCTTGAGCCACCGCGCCCGGCCAGCCAGACTTTATTTTTAACCATGGACTTTTAATTTACAACCTGCTTATATCTGAATATTTCAGTATTTATTCCTAATGATAGAACCTAAAGTGGAGCCCCTTTTTTGGTAGTAGTCCAAGAGTCATTAGTGACTGGTAACTAGTAAATTGATTCTAGTGTAGATCCACAAAGTATTTGAGGGAATGTGTCTTGTCCCTGTGAGATCCGACAATGCTAACAAAAAGAGGATAAAGACCTAGCATTCAGAAGGCAGGAAAATATCAGGGGATCCAGAGATCCTATTGAAGGCAGAGATAGCCAATGTGCTTAAAGACTACTATTGTTGTCCTTTCAGCCTTTATACAAAATTTTTTTCTTTTCTTTTCTTTTCTTTCTTTCTTTTTTTTTTTTTTTTTTTTTAAGAGACAGAGTGTTGCTGTGTTGCCCAGACTAGCCTTAAATTTCTGTGCTCACGCAGTCCTCTTGCCTCAGCCTTCTGAGTAGCTGGGACTACTGGCACATACCATCATGTGCCTGGCACCTACATCTTTTCTCTTTATCATGGCTCACTGCAGCCTTGTCCTGCTGGGCTCAGGTGATCCTCCCACCTCAGCCTCCTGAGTAGCTGGGACTACAGGCACATACCATCATGTGCCTGGCACCCGCATCCTTTCTTTTCTTTTCTTTTTTTGGAGATAGGGTCTCGTGCCCAGGCTGGAGTGTAGTGATGCAATCATGGCTCACTGCAGCCTCGTCCTGCTGGGCTCAGGTGATCCTCCCACCTCCGCCTCCTGAGTAGCTGGTAATACAGGCGTGCACCACCACACCCAGCCAGTTTTTGTATTTTTAGTAGAGATGGAATTTCTCCACGTTGCCCAGGCTGGTCTCAAACTCCTGAGCTCAAGCAGTCTACCTGCCACAGACCCCCAAAGTGCTGGGATTACAGGCGTGAGCCACTGCACCCAGCTAACCTGGCATCCTTTCTAAATTTTTACTTGTAGCCTTCTTTCTTAAAATGTTTATTCCTAAGTCTACATTTTAATGCTGTTACTTTCACCACTGGCAAATTTTAGGCCTCTGAAAGGCTTTTATACCATTCACAGAAGGAAATATGTGCCATTCATTTAACAAGGCTTTGCAAAATTCCCTAGCTTTTCTGTTTTAGATTATCTAGGGCCTTTATTACAGAGTTACACTTTGCTAATTTTCATCATTAGAGTGAATTTCATGGTGTATATGAATAGAGATACTATAATACAAATTCTAACCATTTTTCTATATTGTATGTTTCTAGGTGGTTTGGCTTGTCAGTGAGACATTTAACTATAATGCGATTGACCGTGCAAAATCAAGAGGCAAAAAGTATGCTTTACAAAAAGTGCCAAAAGTGGGTAGAAAGTTTCATAGGATAGGACTCCCTCCTAAGGTAAGTTTCTCTGATAAGCTTTATTTAGAGGGCAATCGGGCACATACATCCTGAGCTATAGGAGCTAGAATGCGCATTGTGCTGTTAGATGTGGATATTATTATAGCACAGATTTTTCATCTTCCAGGAGCTTATAGTAAACAGGTAATTTCAGTGTAATATAAAGCTGTTGAGATGATGGTAAGTTCAGGGAGCTCTTAGAGGATAGATGGACATCTAACCCAGTTTAGAGGGATGGGAGGTGTTTCCAGGAAGAGGTTGCATGAAAGGCTTATAAAATAATGGGTAAAAGCACAGGTCTGGAATCAGACCTAATCCCAGCCTCTCTGCTAGTTTGCTCTGAGACCTTGGGCAAGTTCCTTATTCGCTCTCTCTTTCTCTCTCTCTCTCTCTTTTTTTTTTTTTTTTTTTGATAGAGGGTCTCACTGTGTTGCCCCATCTGGAGTACAGTGTTGTGAACAGGGCTTTCTGCAGCCTCAACCTCGTGAGCTCAAATAATCTTCCTGCCTCAGCCTTCTGAGTAGCTGGGACCACAGGTGCACACTACCAGCCTGGCTAATTTTTAAATTTTTTTTTTGTAGAGATAGAGTCTCACCATGTTGCCTAGGCTGGTCTTGAATTCCTGGGCTGAAGCAATCCTCTCACCTTGGCCTCCCAAAGTGCTGGGATTTCAAGTGTTAGCCACTGTGCCTGGCCAAGTTCCTTACTCTCTAAGCCCCAGTTTCCATAAAATGAGAATGATAAAAACTACCTCTTAGGTTGTTGTGAGGATAAAACTAAGAAATTCATGTCAAGTACTTGGTACATAGTAAAGGTTAAGTAAATGGTAGCAGCTATGTTTACTTACTACACATTAGATTTTCTTTTTTCTTATCACCTTTAAATAAACCTGAGGGATGGTAAGCAGCCAGCTAAACAAGGGTAGAGAGGGTTAATGGGAAAGGCATTCTAGGAAAAGCTTTAAGATTTATTTATTTATTTATTTATTTATTTATTTATTTATTTATTTTTTGAGACAGAGTCTCGCTCTGTCACCTAGGCTGGAGTGCAGTGGCGCTATCTCGGCTCACTGCAAGCTCCACCTACCAGGTTCATGCCATTCTCCTGCCTCAGCCTTCCAAGTAGCTGGGACTACAGGCGCCTGCCACCACGCCTGGCTAATTTTTTGTATTTTTAGTAGAGACGGGGTTTCACCGTGTTAGCCAGGATGGTTTCGATCTCCTGACCTCGTGATCCTCCCACCTCAGCCTCCCAAAGTGCTGGGATTACAGGTGTGAGCCACTGTGCCCGGCCAAGATTTATTTTTTAGAAATGTATTTGGCTTATGATTTTCTTGCTTCTGTACATTTATCTAGATAAAAAGAATTTCAGTAGGAATTCATCGTTAACCTAACTTTTAAGATAAATTTTACTCAAAGTGGTCAGGGAGTTTGAAAGTTTTTAAAAGGCCTAAAGGAGGATATTATTTCCATATTTATGACTACTAGTTCTTAGTTATAAGTATTTTGAAGAACACCTTTAGGAAATCATTAAAATTTCATGCCAACAACAAAAACATAAAGCGTTAGAATAAAAAGCAGATTTTCTTTGTGGTGATTTGTTTGTATTTTTGAAGGAAACTAGGGTTACCTATTACCTGTTTGTCACATACTACTTAAATTTGTATTTCCTTCTCCAACAAACTGTTTACTGTTAACTAGTAATCTTGTTAACAAAAATGCCTTTTTAAATGGTCATATCTTCAAGGAAAGGACTTTTTCAAAACCACTATCAATATTATGATTAATAGATTTGTTCTTTAAAATTTTAGACAGGGTATTTAATCTGTGAATCTGTGTGGTTAAGGAATCTGTCCTTTTTTTTCTTTTTCTTTTTTTTTTGAGACAGAATCTCGCTCTGTCACCCAGGCTGGAGTGCAGTGGTGCCATCTTGGCTCACTGTAACCTCCGCCTCCCAAGTTCAAGCGATTCTCCTGCCTCAGCCTTCTGAGTAGCTGGGACTACAGGCGCGTGCCACCACACATGGCTAATTTTTTGTATTTTTAATAGAGATGGGGTTTTACCATGTTGGCCAGGCTGGTCTCAAACTCGTGGCCTCAAGTGATCCACCCGCCTCAGCCTCCCAAAGTGCTGGGATTACAGGTGTGAGCCACCACACCTGGCCTCATCCTATTTTTAAAATAAAATGATTTATTTAGAATTCAAAGAAAGAGTCTAACAGCTAAAAAAAAAAATGAAAAAATTAAAAAATTAAAATATTATGTACTGTATTTTATGTCAGAAAAAGAATCTGGAAAAGTTTATTCAGTAAGATAAAATTGCACTGTTATTGAATAAGCAGAATAGGTTTAAAATTTGGCCTCCATAATTACATTCATCTTAATGAATATTTTTAGAAAACGGCATTCTTTTTCAGAGTGTCACACTGGAGATACATGTTTATTCTTTTTTAAAATTTTCCCAAAATAGCTGCTATGCTCCTTGAAACTCTAGGGGTAAGCATTTTTTATCTGCTATGTATTCTTTATGCAATTATTTAAAATTAGTGTATAAAAATAGTTTTCTTGATAAATGTGGCTTATCTAAATTAGTGTTAAGTCTTCTTTCTTATTGTGTTTACATGACGTATTTTTTGACAGTACTGCTGAGAAATATAAATATTAATCCCCTTGTTCTTGTACTTTCTCTTCTAACTATAGTTCTTAAAATTATAGATTGGTTCCTTTCAGTTATTTGTTGAAGGTTACAAGGAGGCTGAATATTGGCTTAGGAAATTTGAAGCTGACCCTTTGCCTGAGAATATTAGAAAACAATTTCAGTCACAATTTGAAAGATTGGTTGTTTTGGATTACATCATCAGAAATACAGGTATTGAAGTTCTCTCATTTGTTTACTCAAATCTTGTTCATTTTCAAACTATATTCTTGTTATCTAAACCAAAGTGGTAAACTTTTGTTGCTGAAGTCTTGAAGCCACTTTCTCTGTCTACCTCTGTCTACCTAGTATTGACTCTCCTGGGCAGAAGTCATCCTGTGTGGGATAGATTCTGATTCAAAGCAGGCTCTTAGATCAGTTCCTGTCCCCTAGGGAGGAATTTCCTAGGGGCAAGGCAAAGTCAGATATTGGTTATCTGCACAGTGTGAGTAATTAAGGCTTCATTGTGTAAATTATGCTAGGTGCTTATTTTGACATTACGTAACTGTTAGTGTAGTCTATAAATACACTAAACTCTTAATTTTTCCTGTGCTATAAAGGGGCAATGATGTAGACCGGGGGTGTCCAGTCTTTTGGCTTCCCTGGGCCACAATGGAAGAAGAATTGTCTTGGGCCACACATAAAATACAGTAACACCAATGACAGCTGATGAACTTAAAAAAAAAAAACAAAAGTCTCAAAAAAAACTCATAATGTTTTAGGAAAGTTTACAAATTTTTGTTGGGCCACATTCAAGGCCATCCTGGGCAGCATGTGACCTGCAGGCCTCGGGTTGACCTTGATGTAGATTATCCAAAGCAGGAGCTCCCCACTGTGGGTCCCTGGACTCTCAGGGTCAGCATTACGTGGCAATTTGTTAAACACGCATCTTCTCAGACACTATGCCAGACCTTTTGGAACAGAAATTGCAAGTGAGTGCTGGCAGGCTGGGTTTTAAGGTACCCTCCAGGTAATTCTGATGCATTCTGAAGTTTGAGAACCACTGGTTCAAAATGTTTTCTTATTTAGTTTTTGGCAAAGCATCAAATAATTTTCCAGATTTACTGTCTTAATTTATATGTATATATATTTACAGTCTAGACCACTTCTATGCTGACATGAGGTAAGCCTGCTTAGAAATTTGCCTAGAAATAGGGGTTAATGCTTTTTCTTCCTAAAGTGAAGAAAAGCTCTTTGATTTTAATAACCTCGATTTAATAATTGTATCACCTCACAGGGTAGTAGTTTTGAGGATTACATGAATTATTACATACTAAGCACTTAAAACAATGTTGGCCCAGAGAAAATATTCAATAAATGTTAACTCACATTTATGGGTTTGTTTTTTTTTTAAGTTTCTTTGTGTTAAATTGTGACCTTTAATATGCTGTGGATAACCAGTGAAAGTCTCAAAAATCAGGAGATCACTAGATTTTTCTCATTGATATTAAGCCATGATGTCCATAGAAATGAAGTAACAGATTTTTTTGTTTGTTTTGAAAGACAGGGGCAATGATAATTGGTTAGTCAGATATGAAAAGCAGAAATGTGAAAAGGAAATTGACCATAAGGTAAGGAAATTTACAATTTTATATGTTTTTATATATACACACACACACATATGTATGTAATTGTGTATAACTTGTGAATATATATATATATATTCAATTTCTGTAAAAGATTCCTTTAAGTTATTCTTCACCATTTCCTCCTTCTTTCACTTAATCTTTGGTTTTTACATCTACTTTTTCTGTTTTTCTCACACTTTTTATTTTCGTCACTTGTTTACATTGCATTCTTGATTCTTGATTTTTTTTTTTTTAATAGATACGGGGTTTTGCTGTGTTGGCCAGGCTGATCTCGAACTCCTGGCCTCAAGCAATCCACCCGCCTCAGCCTCCCAAAGTGCTGGGATTACAGTCATGTGCCACCATGCCCAGCCAGTTCTGTTTTTTTGTTTTTTGTTTTGTTTTGTTTTGTTTTTTATTATTATTATACTTTAAGTTCTAGGGTACATGTTGCATAACGTGCAGGTCTGTTACATATGTATACTTGTGCCATGTTGGTGTGCTGCACCCATCAACTCGTCATTTACATCAGGTATAATTCCCAATGCAATCCCTCCCAGTTCTGTTTTTTCTTTTGTCAATTGTTGGGCAGCTTTATTTTTTATTTCATATTAGAATAGAAGCATAATACCTGCTTAGTACTTTTTTAGAGTTTGAGAAATTTATAGAATCCCCATATTTTACTTTTATGTAATAAAGGCTTCTGGGATTTTTGTTCACCATGTTTGTATTTTACTAATTCACTTTGTTCTGAGTCGTTTCATTCAGTGTTAAATAATACAGTATTACCTAATAAATGGAACGTGTGTGCTTAACCTGTGAATCACGTCCACTGAACTTCAAAAAATTATTAAGTACTTTTACTATTTATAAGAAGCTGGTTTTAACATATATAATAGACTGCATAGAGCCTCAACACTGATATCAGAGTTATAGATTTTAGAGTCATTGCTATCAACTTTGAGTACCAAGTTCAAGTTTTAGATATTTACATAAGATTTTTTTTTCCAAAATACTTTTACAAGTTTAAAACAGTTTGTACATTTGGGAAAGTTTTAAGTGATTAAAAATATTTCTTCAATATTTATAATTTATGTTCTCAAGTAATGACTTAAAGCTGTTGCATCATTTTTAAAAGTTTGTACTTTTAAATGTTTATCAAGGATATTTAAATAGATATACTCATAACACTTAGCAATAAAAAGGAACAAACTTGATACACACAATAGCATGGATGAAACTTAAAATTATGCTGAGTGAAAGAAGCTACACATAAAAGGAACATAGCGTATGATTATATTTATATTTAAAAATTAGAAAATGCAAACTAGTTTCTAGTGACAGAAAACAGACCAGTAGTTGCCTGGTCTTGGGGTAGGGGGAAGGCTGGACTGCAAAGGGACACAAGGAAACTTTGGGGTGAAAGTTTCACATATGTCAAGGCTCATCACATTGTACTTGTTAATATAGGAAGTTAATTGTATGTAAATTATACCTTAATAAAGTTGTAAGTAGGAAAGAATGGTAGAAATAAAAATAAATGCCAGTTGTAGCAGAAATGGGCTTAAAATACAAACATGAATGCACATATGTATAAGCTCCTGGGCCAGGCACAGTGGCTCATGCCTGTAATCACAGCACTTTGGGATGCCAAGGTGGGAGGATTGACTGAATCCAGGAGTTTGAGACCCTGTGTCTACAAAGAATTAAAAAGAAAATTTTTTTAAAGCACCACTTAAGGATAAAAGACTTTAAGAGAGTAGAAAAAGTAAAATGAAATAAATTAGCCCAACATGGTGGCAAACACCTGTGGTTCCAGCGATTCGGGAGGCTGAGGTGGGAGATCGCTTGGGCACAGGAGGTCAAGGCTGCGGTGAGTCATGATTGTGCCTCTACACTCCAGCTGGGTGACAGAGCAAGACCCTGTCTCAAAAAAATAAAAAAATTAAAGATAATTAAATAAATGTAAGCTCCCGAAATTATTTTATTTGTATATCTTGAGCAGTTAGATTTTGCTGAAAATTCTTTTGCTCGAATATTTTGTGCACTTTCAATGAGGTGTAAGACATTTGATATATACTAAAAGAAATAAAGTTGGCATACCTCACATCAGCCTTCACTGTAGTGCTTTTAACTTTAAAAATTTCTGTTTTACTTTTTGTTATTTTATCTAGGCCACTTAGTAGTAATGGCCATCTGTCTTTAAGTAATCAGAATACTCTTTTTTTTCCTTTAAAAAATACACACGTTTAACTTTAGTCTGTTTTAATTTCTAAGTAAAGCAATTCCAAAAATATGAAGTTAACATCAGAGCCATGTGAACCACCATGATAAAATAAAACAGATATTCACAATAATTACATCTAAAGATAGTTCAGCTTGATAAATCACCTTCCACAGAAATACTCTTTAACATGAAAACCCTCTTTCTCCTGAGATCTTTATTTCTGTTATGGAAGAATACAGAAGTTAGGAACAGCCTACTGTATTAGTACATTCTCACACTGCTATGAAGAAATACCCAAGGCGGGGTAATTTATAAAGAAAAGAGATTTAATTGACTCACAATTCTGCATGGCTGGGGAGACCTCAGGAAACTTACAATCATGGCAGAAGGCACCTCTTCACAGGGTGGCAGGAGAATGAGTGCGAGTAGGAGAAATGCCAGACGCTTACAAAACCATCAAATCTCATGAGAACTCACTCACTATCACGAGAACAGCATGGGGGAGACCGCCCCCATGATCTGATTACCTCCACCTGGTCCTGACCTTGACACATAAGGATTACAGGGATTACAATTCAAGATGAGATTTTGGGTGGGGACACGGCCAAACGATAACACCTACATTCAAGAATATCTTGAGGTTCCTTCTACTAGATCTTATTATATTTAATTATGGTCTTTGAAGGAATTTCATTTAGAAACATTTTGTATTTGACTTATTTCTTTGGGACCCTAAGAAAGACTAGGTCTTAATAAGGTGATTTTTGTGTTTAAAAAAATCAGTAATATTTTACATCATACATTTAAGCAATGAATCTAGCAGTAAATTATCTAGAACATCACTTTAAAGTCACAATATTTTCAAGCCTTTTAAAGAGAAAACCATTACTGAGTAATGGTATAATATCAAATTTTAAAAAACAGTGGTTAGGAAATACATGTTTTTTCAGACAGTCTCTTCCATTCCTGTGTGAATTCGTATTTTTTCTGGTAGCATTGTTAATTTTTGTAGGCTTTTCAGAGAGAATATGTTCTTAAACATCAATAATTATTATAAATAATTTATCCTTTGGGAATATTTATATAGGTTCTTTTATCAACATATCATTTTTCTCCTCTGTAGGAATCAAAATGGATAGATGATGAAGAATTCCTTATTAAAATAGCTGCAATTGATAATGGTCTAGCATTTCCTTTTAAACATCCTGATGAATGGAGAGCATGTGAGTATTTAGAACCTTCTGTGGATTCTATAATTATCTTTTTTCCAGAATGAGAAGGGAAAAAAATTTACAGATACCATAGAAGAGGAAAAAGTAGATGAAATATGATTATTCATTAAGGCTCAGTTTTAGGCATTAGGGATGCAAATGTATACTACAGGGTCTTGCTATGAATTGTTTGCTTAGTTTGGGATGACTGGTTTTGATTTTTAGGCTTTGTGTTATCCTTGGAAAATGAGTTTAGTAGTGTTCCAGTTTTAAATATATATATAACATTGAAATTATTTTAATATATTGGTAGAACTATATTTTAAGTTTTTGGTTGTATTCACTTATAAAACAATTTAGGCCTGCCCTCCACCTGACCTCATTCTTAGGGAGTAGTGCTTTAATTGCCTTCCCAGTCTCTCTTGTGGTAAATGATTACATTTTCTACATCTTCTTGAACCAGTTTTAGACACTTTTATTTTGCTTAAAATTTTCCATGATTTCTTGAGTTTTAAATTTATGAGTATAGCATTTTATTAGAATTCTCTTATAATTAAAACAATTCCCTCTGTGCATATTGAGTGTTTAGGGAGTGAAATGAAATGATGTCTGAAATTTGCCTTAAAATACTTGTGGTGGTGTGGACAGGAGGGATAAATAAAGCCAATTTTGCAAAAAAAAATTGGTAATAATTGAATTAACATGGGAGTTTATTATAGTCGTTTTCTGATATTTGTATGTGTTTAAGATATATGGGCCAGGCATGGTGGCTCACACCTGTAATCCCAGCACTTTGGGGGCTGAGGCTAGCAGATCGCTTGAGCTCAGGAATTCAAGACCAGCCCGGGCAACATGGCGAAACCCCATCTCTACAAAAAATACAAAAATGGGCCAGGTGTGATGGCCCATGCCTGCAGTCCTAGCTACTTGGGAGGCTGAGGTGAGAGGATTACTTGAGCTTGGGAGGTGGAGGTTGCAGTGAGCCAAGATGGCACCACCGCACTCTAGCCTGGGTGACACAGTGTAAGGCCCTGTCTCAAAAATAAAATAAAAAATATATAGTATGTTTTAAAAATCTTCATATCCATGATATGTCTCTTTTAAATTCCTTCAATTTATTAGTGAGCCTTTTACTTATTAGGCTTGCCAAAGATTTGTCTGTTGTTAAGCATTGGCTCTTCTATTTATTTAATTATTTATGCTTTTTCTCCCCAGATAATTGCCTATTTATTTTATAGATCAGGCTTTTAGTTTGTTTGCTTTTTCTTTTATAGATTTATGTTTTCCATCATTATTATTTTTTCCTATTATGTTCATCCTATATTGCTTTCCTATAAATGCATATTAGGCCTCATATTTTCCTCTGGGTATAATTTTGGCTAAACCACGGATTGCACAGGTGCTACTCTATGACTCTGCCTTACATAGTCATATTTTCTGATTTTCTTTTTGACAGGAATAATTTAGAAGTATTTTGTTTGATCTTAAAATTTCTATGTCAGCTTATTTTAATTGTACATTATTACTATTTCTAAGAAACTGTTCATTGTTGTTATTTTCCAGCATTATTGCATTGTGATCTGTGCATATGGCCTGTGTAAATTCTGTTTTACAGTTTGTTAGTAATTTCTGTATGATCCTATATATGGCCTATTTAGAGGATAGTATTTGAAAAGAATGAGCACAAAATTCTGTCTACTAACCTAAAGGTTGTTAGTCATATCATATCCTTTACTTATTTTCTGACTATATAATCTGTTAATTTTCAGAGGAAATTAATGATCACTGTGATTGTGATTTTGCCAGTTTTTTCTTCAATTTCTATGCATTTTTTGCTTTGTATTTCACGTGTAGAGGTCCAGTGGTTTATCTTCCTGGTGGCTTCTTCTTTTTTTTTTTTTTTTTTTAATCAGTATGACATATATCCCACTTTGTGTATACCTCAGTGGTTTTTGCTTTTCTTATTTGGTTTTCAGTAACATTGTTATACCTCCGTTCATTTTGTTAGCATATACCTGGTATTATTCTCTACATTAATATATGTGTGAATGAATTACAAGGTCCCCCTCTGTCACCTAGGCTGGATTGCAGTAGCATGCTCATAGCTCACTGCAGCCTCAAACTCCTGGCTCAAGCAATCCTCCTGCCTCAGCCTCTTAAGTAGCTGAGACTACAGGCACACGGCATCACACTCAGCTAATCTACTTTTATTTTATTTTTAACGTTTATCATTTTGTTTTAGATATATGACTTACGAAGGATAGTTAGCTGTTTTTTTAACCCAGTCTGTGTCTTTTAATAGGTGCACTTTGTAGTTTAAGTCTCAATAAACTACTGATATGCTTACACTTTTCCTGCCATCTTATTTTTTTCCTGTTAAACATGAATTGTAATTTGTTCTTTTTTGCTTGTCCTATCTTTTCTTGAGCTGATTTGAAATGTCTTGGTTCCATTTTATGATTTTCTCCTAATGATTTGGAACCTTTATGCAAATTGCATTTTTAAAGGGTTTAAAGGGTACAGCTAGGAAATTTTTATCAAACATGCAGTTGGGGTTAAAGGTTGGAGCTTGAAAAGGAATTGGTAGTGGGGATATAGTTTTTATTTATTTATTTATTATTATTATTTTTTTTTTTTTTGATTCCTGGGATGTGAGAGAGAGGAAACAGCTTTTAAACTGTCATCTTGGCCGGGTACGGTGGCTCACGCCTGTAATCCCAGCACTTTGGGAGGCTGAGGCGGGCGGATCATGAGGTCAGGAGATCAAGACCATCCTGGCTAACACAGTGAAACCCCATTTCTACCAAAAATACAAAAATTAGCCAGGCATGGTGGCGGATGCTTGTAGTCCCAGCTACTCGGGAAGCTGAGACAGGAGACTGGCGTGAACCTGGGAGGCGGAGCTTGCAGTGAGCCGAGATCACGCCACTGCACTCCAGCCTGGGTGACAGAGCAAGACTCCGTCTCAAACAAAAACAAAAACAAAAAAAACCCTGTCATCTTGTTAGTGGAAGCCATGGTGTGTTTGCTATTACCCAGGAAAATCACAGAGAACAAACACTATTGCTTAGCACAATGCCAGGTACATAAGTATTCAATAAATGTTTTATGAATGCTTAAACAAATAGAGAAGAGAAAGGACTAAGTGTGGAATCACGGCTAATGGTGACATTGAAAGAGGGGAGGAAAAACTAGCAAAAGAGAGAAGGAGTAGCTTACAAGACAAGATAAACTTAGAGTGGTATCTCCAACGCCACAGAGGAGAGAATTTCATAAAGGAGATGATAGAAAACAGTGCTACATACAACAGAGTGATTAAGTAGCATGACAACAGCAAGTGAGCCTTTGGACAGACCCTTGGGTCTGGTGACTGGTGGCCTTAGGAGAGAGAGTTTAGATGGTAGTACTAGAAGTTGAGTGTTGGGATTAAATGTAGAGGCAGATGAAAAATAAGGGCCTTTCTTCTATGAAATTATTCAGGGAAAACTAAAAAAAAAAAAAAATGGACATATCTACAAGGAGATGTGAGCCAGGGGAAACACTTTCTTCAGAATGCAAAGTAACCTTCCTACTGTGTGCAATGAGATAGATCAAGAAGTGAGAGCCAGGCATTGAGGTGAGCTCCTGTAGTCCTAGCTACTTGGGAGGCTGAGGCGAGAGAATTGCTTGAGCCTAGGAGATTGAGGCTATAGCGAACTATGATTGTGTCACTGCACCCCACCTGGGTGACTGAGGAGAAATGACTCCAAAGGCAGATTTCTTCTTCAGGGCTTTCAAAGTGGTAGGATCCACCAAAGCTGGGGATTCTCATTGGATATGCTCACGGTCACTCTGTGGATGATCATGTCAGAAACCTTACACTCTTGCAGGAATCTGAATATGCACCCTCTCTAGAAGATTAAACCTGTACAAATCTCTCTAGTCCTGGCACGGTGTTGATTTAATGGTCTTCTTGAGGGAGAATTAGAATTAGCTCAGAGTCATGGATCTTTTGTCTCTTAAAGTGACCCACCTGTTTACCTCCTAATGATTGCAAAGTTCAGAACATCTGTGTACAAGTCAGTGGTCAATTCCTGATGATTTGTAGCTGCGGAGGGCAGGCAGACCTCACCCGTGGTATTCAGTCTGTGCCTGGGTGCGGTGATACGCACCTGTAGTCCCAGCTACTTTTGAAGCTGAGGTGGGAGAATCCCTTGAGCCCAGAAGTTCGAGGCTGCAGTGAGCTATAATCATGCCACTGCCCTTCAGCCTGGGTGACACAGTGAGACCCATTCTCTTAGAAATATATAATAATAAAAATAATCTGGGGCTGCGTACAAAGTATAGGTAGTCATCAGTTACTGAACTGAGGAACCAGATAGATTGAGATACATTTAGAACTATTTGAGATAGATTCATTATCCAAACTCTTACTCTTTACTGTCTAAAACTCAGAGACATTACGAGTTTACTATCTGAATTGACTGTCCAAATCTGAGTAATTTGGATTGCAGTGTGTAGTTTTACTCTGATTAAGTTCTTATCCTGTCCTTTTTTGGGGAGAACCTGGGAGTTGTAGGAAAGAACCAGGAAAAATGTGAGTCTAAATAAACCATTTCCTACCACTGATGAGGAGAATGCTTTTTTCCCTATTAGATCCATTTCACTGGGCTTGGCTTCCTCAAGCAAAAGTTCCTTTTTCTGAAGAAATAAGAAGCTTGATTCTACCATATATTTCTGACATGAACTTTGTGCAAGATTTATGTGAAGATCTCTATGAACTTTTTAAGGTAAGTTAATGCTTAGTTTGATTATTGCAGAAAATGAAATCTTAAAATAGAAGAGACTGCTTAATAGAGCTAATTTGCAATGTACTATTTCTTGTATTGCTGCTTGCCATAAAACCTGACAGGAGAGAGAGGAATTAGCAGTTTTATTTACAGGAGCATACATTCATAAAGCTATACTTACTATGAGCATTCTTTGAAGTGAGACTACATTAAAATTTAATTTGCTGTTTTCTTCAAAAGTTGAATTTTTACAAGAAGACTCTATAAATTATAATACATATTTGGTGACCTGCTATGATTTAGTTCTCTTAAAAAGCCTAAATTCATTGGTCATCTTAAATCCTTTCTGGAACAAGTTGGGGTACAAATAAATAAGTCTATTCATGTCATTCTGGGAGTATACAAAAATACCTCAGGTAAAAATATTATTTTTGTTTTATTTTATCGATTAGGAAAGCTTTTTAATGGCCTTATTTGCTGAGTTGAAGAGTTCATCTGTTTTCAGATATTTATATCAAAGTCTTTATTTTGGGAATTGTTTTTTTCTTTTCTGTAATAGACTGACAAAGGATTTGACAAAGCCACTTTTGAAAGTCAGATGTCTGTGATGAGGGGTCAGGTAAGTTACCTTTTTATTTGTTCATAAGGAAAAAAATCTCTTTGAAACAGTGGTCAACTGTTTTTTCCACTGTGATCTGGAGATGGAATTTTTAATACTACCTCTTATGCTGAACCAAAATAGCCCAGATGATTAGAAATGAAGTTGATTCGGCCTAGTGCAGTGGCTCACGCCTGTATTCCCAGCACTTTGGGAGGCCAAGGCGGGTGGATCACCTGAGGTCAGGAGTTCAAGACCAGCCTGGCCAACATGGTGAAACCCCATCTCTACTAAAAATACAAAAAAAAATTAGCTGGGTGTGGTGGCGGGCACCTGTAATCCCAGCTACTTGGAAGGCTGCGGCAGGAGAATCACTTGAACTTGGGAGGCGGAGGTTGCAGTAGCTGAGATCACACCACTGCACTCCAGCCTGAGCAACAAGAACGAAACTGCATCTCAGAAAAAAAAAAAAAAAAAAAGAAATGAAGTTGACTCCAATAGTTTCTTCCCTCTATTATCTTATAAATTAGGTAGTTCTGACCTTGTTGTGTACTGTTTATTTAGTTCAGTGGTTTCTTCCCTCTATTATCTTATAAATCAGGTAGTTCTGACCTTGTTGTGTACTGTTTATTTAGCTCAGTATTTCCCTTGCTGTGAATTGTTGGTCCCCGTTTTGATAGCTATTTTGGGCATCACTACCTTTTCCCCCTCAGATCCATTCACTTAGACATTTCAGTACCAAGTTCTGTTGCCAATAGATTACTATTATTATTATTATTTATTATTATTGTTTTGTGGAATATGTTTGGCTTTTGCTAGAGCACTGAATAACCATGTCACCAAGATTGAGCGTCGATTGTAACATGAAGAAACTAATTGTAACTCAGTCCTCTCCCTGATCCCCCCTCTCACTTTTTTTTTTGTTGTTGTTGTTGTTGGGAGACCTAGTCTTGCCCTGTCGCTCAGGCTGGAGTGCAATGGTGCGATCTCGGCTCACTTCAACCTCTGCCTCCCAGGTTCCAGCGGTTCTCCTGCCTCAGCCTCCCAAGTAGTTGGGATTACAGGCATGCACCACCGCGTCCGGCTAATGTTTTTGTAGGGATGGGATTTCACCGTGTTGGTCAGGCTAGTCTCGAACTCCTGACCTCATGATCCAGCCACCTCAGCCTCCCAAAGTGCTGGGATTACAGGTGTGAGCCACCATGCCCAGCCCCTCCTCACCTTTAGTTAAAGGTTAGAAGTACAAGGCATTAAGTCTGCTGATGGGGGCCTGCAGGCCGGGCTCGCTCTCAGATGACTGCTGCTTCTTGGACTCTATGAATGGTATTTCTATTCCAAAAGGAAAGCTTGAAACAGAAATAAATTGTACTGTAAACATTGTCTTTTAGTGTCTTATAAATTAACATTCTCTTCCTAAAATATACATTTAAAGTATCTGTTTGCCACAATGCCTGTAGCAAACAAAGTGGGTCAAGTTTTTGCACTGATTATTATATTATACAACTTTAACAAGTACATATAATTACATCAGAGAATCATTCATTCATTCACCAAGTATTTATTGACAGAACTAGTGCTGGCAACTAGTCACTGGAGATAAGGCAGTAAGCAAAACCAAGTTTCTGCTGTCATGGAGTTTTGCTCTGCAGAGAAGGCCTGGGCTCGGTGAAAAGGGACAGGTGATTATCAGCTCATGCATCTCTGTGCTCTGTCACATTTATGCAGTGCTTAATGCAGTCGTGAGTTTCCAGTAGTTAAGTGAAGGCTCGAGAAATAGGATGGAGCCAGAGTATAGAGGGCCTTAAACACCAGAATGTAGATAGATTCCACAAGGAAGGCATTGGAGCAGTTAGAAATTCCGCATTAAAGAAGGGCTGTGGTGAGACAGAAGTTTTTGAAAAGGAGATCTTAATTCTGAGATTCTTCTATGAACTCCTTGAAACTATGTATAAAATGTTAATATGTGCATTTTGGGTTGGGTGTGAGAGAAGATAGGATTTATATCTCAGCAAAAATATTTATATCCCTCAAAAAAGTTAAGGACTGCTGCAGAAGGCTGGGCTGGACAGTGGGGTACAGATTTGCTTAGTAGATGAGGAGACGACAGCCAAGTAGCCTCACTAAGAGGCTTTTTCTGGTAATTCAGGCATCAGTGAAAGGATTTGGTGATCAATGATTATAATTATGTTGCAGAGTTTTGCCATCCCAAAACTTATTTGAGCTAAATTTTTTAGGCATAGATAAGTATGCCTTGATTTGACCTTTTTGCTTGAAACAAATTGACTTGACATATCAATATGCTTCATCTTCTGGAACTTTCTTATCCCTAAAGCTTTATTTTTATTTTAGGAATCTGATTTAAAATAAAGAAGTAAATAAAAGCTGTAAATAATTTTGTAAGCTTTAATTGTGGTTTAAAGTTAAACCCGAGGAATTTAAATTAAAAAAAAAAAAGCGCCTGTCTGGGTGTAGTGACTTATGCTTGTAATCCCAGCATTTTGAGAGGCAGAGGAGGGCAGATTGCTTGAGCTCAGGAGTTCAAGATCAGCCTGGGCACCGTGGGGAAACCCCATTTCTACAAAAAAATACAAAAATTAGCTGGGCGTGGTGGCATGTGTTTGTAGTTCCAGCTGCCAAGAGCCTGAGGCAGGAGGATCACTTGAGCCCCGGAGGTAGAGGAGATTGCAGTGAGCTGAGATTGCGCCACTGCACTCCAACCTGGGCAGCAGAGCAAGACCTTGTCTCAAAAAAAAAGCCTGTCTAAGAAGGTGTGGGAGTGTTCCAGTTCTGAGATCTGTTACAAAGATGTGTCCGTGGCTGTCTCCTATTTCAGGTTTATTTACTCATATCCTATTTCATGCACAAAAGAAAAAGGCATTATAAAAATGAATGTAATAAAATATGAAGATGACAGGGTCAATAACTTAGGAGAGAAAGAAAGAAAATGATGATACTTTGGTTATTACACGTTGTCATTTGATTTTGTTTTGTTTTTTAATTTTAATTTGATTTTGAACTTTCTGATAGCCAAAAAAGATAATATGTCCTGACTATGTACATGATTGTGTAGCTCTCTGGTTTTGGCTGTTTTTTACTTATTTATAAATAAGTTAGTCTAAGGTCAGGTGTGGTGGCTCACGGCTGTAGTCCCAGCTACTTGGGAGGCTGAGGCAGGAGGATTGTTTAAGCCCAAGAGTTTGAGGCTGTAGTACACTGTGATGACACCTGTGCATAGCCACTGCACTGTAGCCTGGGCAACAGACCAAGACCTCATCTCTTAAGAAAAAAAAAAAGATCTAAAAAAATCAGGTATTGGGCCAGGTGTGTTGGCTCATGCCTGTAATCCCAGTTTGGGAGGCCAAGGTGGGTGGATTGCTTGAGCCCAGGAGTTCAAGGTTGTAATGAGCTGTGATCACACCACTACGCTCCAGCCTGGGCAACAGAGCAAGACCTTATCTCAAAAAAAAAAAAAAAAAAAAAA
>NC_037672.1:24132572-24154716 GCF_003255815.1 Theropithecus gelada
CAACAGAGCAAGACCTTATCTCAAAAAAAAAAAAAAAAAAAAAAAATTAACCTGTATTCCAAACAACAGAATAATTACTTCAGTGAATTCCTGGAGTCGAAATACTTGTGTTATTTCTGTCATTTATAAATATAATTTAAATCCCTCTCCCTTCCAGTTTTACCTATTAACTTAATGATTTGTGCTTTCTACAGCCAAGTCTTTTGCCCTAGTTTGTAGTAAGCTGTGAGTTTTACACATATAATCAATGGCATGCTCTAATTCTTCACATAAAGATGTGGACTGAAACAATATGAAAGTTTTTTTTTTTTTTTTAAATTCAGAGCTGGTAGCAATGTTTATGAACATTAAAGATAAACCATGTTTTCAATTTTATATTAAATAGCAATAGGTCATAATCAGGGTAGGTAAAATTCATCTAATATTCTAATTTGGAACACTGAAACTGAGAATATATTTACTTACAAGCAATGTGAAATATATTTTCCATGTGACCTGAAAAAATGCAGAAATAATAACTAAAACTTTTTCTGAAAACACAATGAACTTATATTCAGAGATTTATATACCAGAAACTCATTTACAGATTTAATAATAATTGGTGTTAAAGAGAGTGAAACTAACCCTTTAGTACCTCCTGGTGCTTGACCCCTTACTGGACACTTTAATGATGCTTATTATTGTTTATCCTCACAACACCTCCACAGAGTAATCTACATTTTAGGTGGAATGACTGTGGCTCAAAGGGCTTGAATAATATGTATCTGTGAAATGAGGGGGCTGCCAGCCTGGCCACTTGGCAGCATTTAGGCATTGCCTCTGCCCGGGGCCCTTATCATCTCTTCTCCGGATTTACTGACATTCTAAGTTGCCCTTACCTCTTCTCCCGTTCCTCTTCCACACTGAAACAAGGACAATCTCTAAAAACAAATCTGAGCATGTCTTCTGTTGTTTAAAACTCCTCTAATTTGTCCACGTATACAGGCTCAAGTCCAGGCTTTCAGCACAGTCAACAACACCCTTCACAGTCAGGCTCCAAACAGTGTGTCTACCTTTATCTCTTGCCGTTTTGCCCCTCTCCCTGGGCTGGGCAAATCTGAACTGCTCTTCCTTCCCCTTTCCCAGTGGTGCCCTTGTGCATGCCATTCTCTCCCCCTTGATGCCTTTCCCTCTTTATCGAGGAAAGAGTTTTTCTTTTTTTTTTTTTTTTTTTGAGACGGGGTCTCGCGCTGTGTCACCCAGGCTGGAGTGCAGTGGCGCGATCTCGGCTCACTGCAAGCTCCGCCTCCCAGGTTCACGCCATTCTCCTGCCTCAGCCTCCGAGTAGCTGGGACTACAGGCGCCCGCCACCACGCCCGGCTAGTTTTTTGTATTTTTAGTAGAGACGGGGTTTCACCATGTTAGCCAGGATGGTCTCGATCTCCTGACCTCGTGATCCACCCGCCTCGGCCTCCCAAAGTGCTGGGATTACAGGCTTGAGCCACCGCGCCCGGCCTAGGAAAGAGTTTTCTTTCAGCCGCCATGTCAGTCTTCCTAAACTCCTCCTGCCGACAGGGAGTTGTTCTGATTTTTGCAGCACTCCCTGGGAATATGCTGGTGTCCCATTTTACTCAGAAATTTGATTTTAAATCATCATATGGGGTATATTGCTATAGAGAGAGCGCTTAAAATCTACGATAAAGTAGAATATATGTGGTTTGATGTATATAGTGCAGTAATTCTCAGGCCCCCTGAAATTTAAAGACCAGTGAACTAATCTAAAGGAAAGCAAAGTCGATATGTAGAAGCCCACAAGTTTATACCACCTGCCTGGACCACAGCTGTCAAATCCCTATCAAGCTGTCATTATGGCATGGGTGGAGAAGTCTAGTGTCTCCCCTGGCCTGCAGAATTTGCTCCATTCTATTTTTTTAAATAATCCTCTCTGATTTAAACAGAGAGTAATAGATTGGTTATTCTTTGAGAAATGAAAAAATAGGTGGTATGGGGGGGAGGGGATCAGATTTTAAAGTCAGGGCAGAGGTCCTTTCCATCACACTATACTGCAATTACTTGTTCATGTGGCTGCTTCTAGAACTTGAGTTCTTTAAGGGCTTACATAGCTTTTCCCTCATTTGGTCACCTCTTCTCCCCAACACAGTGAGTGCTCAGTAAGTGTTTCCTTAGTAAATAAATGCAGAATTATTAAGTGTCTTCTGAATTCCCAGAGAAATATTAATAGATTAATTTCAGGATTTAATGATTTATGCAATTTCTGTAACTATTTGAAAATTGATCATTTGTAGGGCAATTTTCGTTTTCCTATACTTTTTTTTTTTTTTGGAGACAGAGTCTCCCTTTCACCCAGGCTGGAATGCAGTGGCGCAATCTCAGCTCACTGCAACCTCTGCCACCCGGGTTCAAGTGATCCTCATGCCCCAGCCTCCCTGATAGCTGGGATTACAGGCATGTGCCACCACACCTGGCTAATTTTTGTTTTTTGTATTTTTGTGTAGAGTTGGGGTTTCATCATGTTGGTCAGGCTGGTCTCAAACTCCTGGCCTCAAGTGATCCACCCACCTTGGCCACCCAAAGTGCTGGGATTACAGGTGTGAGCCACCACACCTGGCCAACGTTTCTGTTTTCCATATTCTCTGCAAGAGTCACATATTGTTCTTAGAGTCAGGAAAATATTAGCTGTTACTTAAATTGGTATATTTAGACTAACATTTTTAGAATAGAATTTTTAAAACCCAAAGAGGAAACTAACCAAAACATTTCCTTCCTTAAGTGTGCTAGTGCACACTTTTATATTCATGGTAGGAACAATGCTTATAATAAACTCAAATTTCATAAATTACTTTTTTCTTGTTATCCAAATGTAGTCAATTTAGAAAATTTTAAGGGAAGTCTGGGTGTGGTGGCTCATGCCTATAATCCTAGCACTTTGGGAGGCTGAGGCGGGTGGATCTCTCGAGCCTAGGAGTTCAAGACCAGTCAGGGCAACAAAGCGAAACCCTGTCTCTACAAACAGTATAAAAATTAGCTGAGGTGGCGTGTGCCTGTAGTCCCAGCTATTCTGGAGTCTGGGGTGGGAGGATCGCTTGAGCCTGGGAGGCAGACGCTGCAGTGAACTGTGATTGCACACTGCACTCCAGCCTGGGTGACAAAGCAAGACCCTGTCTCAAAAAAAAGAAAAAGAAAATTTTAAGGGAAGAACTTAAAAGTGATCCTAAAACATAAATATAACCTATAACCCTGTAATACCTTACTAGTAAAGATCTATTTTCCTGATGTGTTAAATACTCCAAATATTCTACAAACTGAAACCATCTAGTTTGGCCAGCTGTGGTGGCTCACACCTGTAATCTCAGCACTTTAAGAGGCAAAGGTGGGAGGATTACATGAGCCCAGAATTCAAGATCAGCCCTGGCAACATGGCAGGTTCCCATCTCTACAGTCATCAATCAAATCAATCAATCAATCAATAAACCATCTAGTTTATACTTAAAGTATTATGAAGTTTATTTATTAGTATGGCTTTATGTGAAAACATTTGTGCTTATCACTATTGACTAGTCTTTACAAGAACCAGTGAAATGCATAGGATGTATATATTAGATATTTTCTTTTTTTTTTTTTTTTTTTTTTTGAGACGGAGTCTCGCTCTGTAGCCCGGGCTGGAGTGCAGTGGCCGGATCTCAGCTCACTGCAAGCTCCGCCTCCCAGGTTTACGCCATTCTCCTGCCTCAGCCTCCCGAGTAGCTGGGACTACAGGCACCCGCCACCTCGCCCGGCTAGTTTTTTGTATTTTTTAGTAGAGACGGGGTTTCACGGTGTTCGCCAGGATGGTCTCGATCTCCTGACCTCGTGATCCGCCCGTCTCGGCCTCCCAAAGTGCTGGGATTACAGGCTTGAGCCACCGCGCCCGGCCCTATATTAGATATTTTCAAATACCTGAAGGAGAAATCTGTATTTCTAAAATATACAATAAAGGACATTTTTCCTAATATGCAACGAAAAAAGAAAACGAATTGCTATAATTTTATTTTATCTGAACAGAGAACAGAATAAGCTATAATCTATGTATTGTGTTTCATAACCTTATTTGCATGCTGAAGTATAAATTCTCAGAGTACCTTTGAACATGATATATATTTTAGTTTCCCTGATTTTATTTTTCTTATTAAGAGTAAACTCTTAAATGTACCTTTATTTGAAATGGCTCCCTTCCCAAATTGTCTAACCTATTTGCCCTGCTTCATGCTTTCCCATAGCAATTTCACCTTTTAATACATGGCATAATTTACATATTCATGTTTATTGACTCCTCTCCCTGCTAAAGTGTAAGCTCTACGAAGGCGGCAATTTTGCTTGTTTTTTTTTTTAACTATTGTATGCCCAGCACTTAGAGCAGAACCTCGCACATAGTAGGCATGCAATAAATTTGTTGAATGAATGGATAAGGCAAGTATTTAGTTAAAACCAGACTGTTTAAACCAGTATTTGTTGAGATTTTATGTTAAATTGAATATGTATGTAGACCTCTTCACTTACCGTTCTTTGATTCCATTGCTTCTGGACGTAGGCAGGATATTCTAGAATATTTTTAAACTTACCATCTGGCAAAAGTTAATGCTCTCTCTGTGTGTGTGTGTGTGTGTGTGTGTGTGTGTGTGTAAACATACACACATTCTTATCATACATATTTATAACAGGTACTCATCATCACAGTCTCTGTTGCTCATAAATGGATGAAATAAAAATTACAATGAATAAATGGTTTAAAAAATGTCAGTGAAGTGAAGCTTTTTATCTTCTTTAAATTGGTAAAAATCTCTCTTCTTCCCACAGATCTTAAATCTTACTCAGGCATTGAGAGATGGGAAGAGTCCTTTCCAGCTCGTACAGATGCCTTGCGTGATTGTGGAACGCAGTCAAGGTGGAAGTCAGGGTCGGATTGTCCACCTGAGCAATTCCTTTACCCAGACTGTCAATTGCAGGAAGCCTTTTTTTTCCTCCTGGTAGTAAATATAAGAGTAAGATAAACAAACTGTTTAGAATTATTGTGGTGTAAAAACATTGTAGTAATGTAAATCTGCTGTTAGGAGCTCCAGTTGCTAAAACCTCAAATAATTTAAGTCTTTAAAAGGTTATATTTTGAATGTAACCAAAAGTTTACAGTTTTTTCTCCAAATATTAAATTTCTATTTCAGGGAAGAAGTGCTGTATCTCCAATATTGTATTTTTGTAGAAAATTTGTATTTTATGTTGTTGTTAGTTTAAAAGGTAATTTTACACATGCTGGAATGACTGTAATTACTCTAGAATTCCAAGTAGAATACAGTAACTTTTAATATTAGAAGAATGTTCATGTTAACTCTTCTTACATTACAAAAGGCCTTTGAGGATGCCTATGTCTGAAATTGCTCTTATGAACTTTAATAGTTAGCTAATAGAAAAACAGGTAAGAATAAAGCAATGTTGCCTTAATTTTAAAAGCTGCTATTTTAGAATTTGAATAAGTACTCCTAAAGTGACCATTATTAGGGACCAGAAAATTTTATCTTGGCTAAGTAATAGAAGACCATTTTGGTTTTTGTACTTGAGAATATTTTTGGTGAATTACTTTGTTGTAGTGAGGAAAAAAATCTAAAGAAATCTCCCGTTTTTTAAAAAAAAGTGGAAACACTCAATTGAGACTTGAGGGGAATAATAGAAAGTTAAGGTAGATCCTCAATATTTTGGAATACCAAAATTGCCTTAAAAATTCCCTTCTGTTTCTTACATGGGATCAAGTACTTGAAATTAGTACTTCAGAGTACTGGCCTTGTTCAATTTAGTACTTCAATTAGTATTAAACTTCACTAAAAAGGAAACCATACTCCAGATTGTATATTGGATTGCATTTTGGGGTCCTAGGTCATACGTTCTTCAAAATTATTATTATTGTACTATTGTACTTGAAATTACAGATGTTATTATAATTACAGTCAAATGTAGACTATCAGGTCAAATTAAAGGGGAGCATGGCAGATAACCATAAAGTCATTTATATTTGATTTTGAAATGTATTTTTGTACTTTATTTTGAATATCATCCATATGTCTGACATATTGGAATTTGTAACATTGTTACTGCACTAAGTGATTTAAATTGACCAGATGAAGATGTGATTTTACAGAAGCAGAAGTTTCATTTTCTTGAGGCTTGAAACCAATATCACCACTCGGGCTTAACCGGGCAATTTGTGGTCTAGGCCTTTTGTTTTCTAAGCTTACTGTCTTGTGTTTGTTTATTTGCTTTTAATGAAGTATTTTGTGTAGAAGGTTAAATTAGGATGCAAAACAGATCTGCCATTCCCACTTCCCTTACATCTTCCTTTTGGTCTTCGTGGATGAGATGAATGAGGATTCTGCTGCCCTGAGGGAGTTCATTGGAAACCTGCGTTTTCCTACCTCTTCCAACCCTCCATTAGCTCGATTTTGAGGTAATGGAAAATTGACTGGAAATTCAAAACTCAAACTACTATCTTTAGATAAACGCTAGTAATTAAAATGTGCCTTTTGAAGATGTTTTCTAAGAGAAAGGAAATACTTTGCAGTGATGTGTGTACTCCTTTCATCAAACAGTTTTTTCAGTATTTTGAGAATTGCCATATTAATTTTTATAATGGAAAGCTTAATAAATTGCTACTGTTTTATATCATAAAATTAAAATACTATGGAAATATTTGCAAAAGATCTGACCATACCAGAAAAGTAAAGTTGAGATAGTTAAGCTATAACCACAAGTCAGAGTACATTGGTTGTATTTTGTAAACTTTCATGAACTGAATTCTTAAATAGTATGGTTTTTTTTCAATGAGTATATTTATAGTGTCAAATGTGATAGACTAAAGGTAATAAAAGTCATAAGATTATGTTCTTCTGTATGTATGTGTTTGGAATATTTAGAATGTTTGTGAACACATTTACTATAAATGATGCCAAACTGCCATTTTCTTCATATATTAAAGATATAATTTAATTTTTGTTTTGTTTTGTTTTTTGAGATGGAGTCTCACTCTGTTGCCCAGACTGGAGTTGCAGTGGCGCAATCTCAGCTCACCACAACCTTCACCTCCCAGGTTCAAGCGATTCTCCTGCCTCAGCTTCCTGAGTAGCTGGGACTACAGGTGTGCGCCACTATGCCCGGCTAATTTTTGTATTTTTAGTAGAGATGGGGTTTCACTATGTTAGCCAGGCTGGTCTTGAAGTCCTGACCTCAAATGATCTGCCCACCTCAGTCTCCCAAAGTGGTGGGATTACAGGCGTGAGCCACCACACCTAGCCTAATTCTTTATAATTCCAAAAGATATTTAACTGAAACCTTTATAATTAAAGACATTTTAATTGTACCTAATTAAATATGCCAACACCTTATCACCGCAAAATTGGTCAGTAATTGAAGACTGTTTGTGGAGACATGGTTTTTGCATACTTGAAGATAATTTGATTCACAAAACTTTTCCAAAATTTGAAATACTTTGGGCAGCCGAAGTGGGCGGATCACCTGAGGTCAGAAGTTCGAGACCAGCCTCGCCAAGATGGTGAAACCCCATCTCTACTAAAAATACAAAAATGACCCAGGCGTGGTGACACACACCTGTGATCCCAGCTACTTGACAGGCTGAGGCACGAGAATTACTTGAACCCGGGAGGGAGGGCCAAGGTTGCAGTGAGCCGAGATCGCACCACTGCTTCCAGCCTAGGTGACAGAGTAGATTCTGTCTCAAACAAACAAACAACAACAACAGAAGTACTGTATTATATGGAATTAAAACCTTTTTTAAAAACGATGGTGCCACATTCTTTGATCAAATTACGTCTTAAATCCTTGTACAGCTGTTTGAAGAGACAGGCAGCATCCTAGGTTTTATAGTCTGCCTTCTTTCACCAACTTGCTTGGGCAACTGTACAGAGTTGTAGCAGAGATTCTTAGTGCTGTACTGTGTTTCCAAGTCTCTCATGCAATTAGTTTGGGACCTCGTGACTGAGTTCTGGCCAGTGAGATGTGGAGACAAGTGATATATGCAACTTCCAGGCCTGGCAGTAAGACTGTCAGGATTGACCACTCTCTTGTCTTTCCATTCAGCTATGAACAAAGAATTTGCAAAATGGAAGCAGCCAGGGCACAGGAGGCACTGCTGGGGAAAGCTACCAGGAGAGCCTCCTGACTACACTGGACGGTGACATGAGCAAGAAAGAAGTGCTGTGTTGAGTCACTACAGTTTTGAATGTAATTGTCACTCTAGCTTAGTCTATCCTATCCCAGACATTAGGATGTAAATAGAAAAGTACCAATCACTGTTAAATATAGGAGGCATACCGTAACATTTCTTCACTAAAGCTAGGTGAAAGATTGTCTTTTTGAATTCCAGAATATGAATAGTTTGGGTTAAAACCATCAATACATGGCCAGGTGTGGCAGCTCATGCCTGTAATCCTAGCACTTTTGGAGGTCAAGGCGGAGAATTCCTTGAGCTCAGGTAGTTCGAGACTAGCCTGGGCAACATAGTGAGATCTCATCTCTTAAAATAAATAAAATCAATACCAACAAGATCATGTGGCAATAGCAGCTTCGGAGGATCAAGCAGAGAGAAGGGAAGGGGGATTTGTGATGGTCCTAAGAGCTAAAGAACCCAGAATTTGCCACCATGTACCAAGCCCCCACAAGAAGGATCTCCACTAGTGGTGGAAATTTCAATTGGTAAAACCAAAAACCGTAATCAAAATTAGTAGAAGGCTGTCCAGCATTCACCTGGTAGCTAGTAAAAGGGCCTGCAGAAAGGTATGAAGGTACTAAGGCAATCTGGTCTTCGTAGTTTTCAAAAACAACCAGTGAGAGGACATAGGGCTATACTGAGAAAAACTACTGGGAATAGAACATGCACAGATGAGGGAAGGACCCCAGGGGTAAAGGAGAGTGGCTCAGATAATGAGAGAAGAGGGGACCAAATGAATGAGACAACTCAAAGTACTGAAGAGGGAGGAACACACAAAACCGTCTTATCTAATACTCTGTAGTAACGACAGAAGAAAGAGCCCTAGAGCCAGGAAGCTCAGAAACTGTCCTGGCCCACCCTCATCTCCTACACAGGAATCTTTGAAAAATACAGGAGGAAACATAGGAAAATCCATCTGATTTAAACATCTTACAAGATGTAAGACTACATTTTACAATATGCTCGAAGAAACAAAGGTTTACAATCTGCATGACATACCCACAGAAAATGAAGATATCCCAGAAACATATCTCTAAAGCAGAGGAAAACAGTAACCTAATGTTTTAAAACATGCTGAAGGAATTTAAGAAGCCATGGAAGCTAAGAAAGAACAACAAAAATTGGAAAAACTCTGATCAGGCATGGTAGTTCATGCCTGTAATCTTAGCACTTGGGGAAGCTGAGGTGGGAGGATCCCTAAGGCCAGGAGTTGGAGAGCAGCCTGGGCAACATGGCAAGCCCCCGATCTCTACAAAAAAATGTAAAAATTTAGGTGTGGTTGTGCATGCCCATAGTCCCAGCTACTAAGGAGGCTGAGGCAGGAGGATCACTTGAGCTCAGGAGTTCGAGGCTGCAGTGAGCTATGATCACACCACTGCACTCCAACCCAGGCGACAGAGTGAGAACTGTCTCAATAAAAATAAGGCCAGGCCTGGTGGTTCACACCTGTAATCCCAGCACTTTGGGAGACCAAGACAGGAGGATCCCTTGATCCCAGGAGTTCAAGACCAGCCTTGGCAACATAGGAAGACCCCCATCTCTACAAAATAAGTAAACTAGAAGGGACACAAGTGCAAATAGACAACATATCTGCAACCACCCAACAGCAAACATCGTACTTAGTGTTGAAAAATCGAAAGCTTTGGGTGTTCATTCTCTATTGCTGCTCTAATAAGTTATAATAAACTTACTGGCTCAGAACAACATAGATTTATTATCTTACAGTCCGTAGGTAGATGTCTTGATGCAGGTTTCATTGGGCTAAAATCAAGGTGCCAGTAGGGCTGCATTCCTTTCTGGAGGCCTTCAGGGAAATCCATTTTCTTGCCCTTTCCAGCTTTTTAAGGCCACTCACATTACTCAGCTCTGTTTCCCCTCCTCCATCTTCGAAGTCAGAGGCAGTGGGTTAAATCCTTTTCTTATTGCATTGCTCTTAAACGGACTCTTCTGCCTTCCTCTTCCACTTTTAAGGGCCTTTGTGATTACATTGGGCCCTCCCAGATAATCTAGAATAATCTTCTCATTTTAAGGTCGGCCAATATACAACCTTAATTCCATTTGCAACTTTTTAATTCCCCAGATAGAGACATCTTTGGGAACCATTATTCTGGCTTTGCACTTTCCTCCTGAGATCAGTAATGTGACGAGGACACCTGCTCTTGCTATTTTTACTCAAGTGTTATACTCTAGAGCCTAACCAGTGCAGTAAGACAACAAGGAGAAGTCAAAGGAAGAAAGAAAATTGTCATTATTTACAGATGGCATAATTATGCATGTAGAACATTCAAAAATATCTACAGAAGCCTATTAGCCTTAATAAGTGAATTTTGCAAGATTTACATGTGAGCAACATTAGTCTGGAAATTTAAAAAGATATCATTTACGGCAGCATCAAAACACATTAGATTCCTTGAAATAAGTCCACGAAGATGTGTAAGATCTCTACACTAAGCCATAAGAGAGCATTGGAAAAACTGAAAGATTCTGATAAGTGGAAGGCTATACAATGCTTAGGTATTGATAATATTAAGACCTTGATTCTCCCAAATTTATAGATTCAACTCAAAATCCTATCTGAATTTATTTGTAAAAATTGATAGCTAATTCTATAACGTATATGGAAATGTTTTGCCCAAAACAGCTGGACAAGAAGACTGAAGTTAGAGGATTTATACTACCTGATCTCAAAACTTAAAAAGCTACAATAATCAGACATTGTAGTATTGGTGTATAAACACATAGATCAATGAAACAGAACAGAAAATCCAAAAATAAACCCAATACATGTGGTAAACTGATTTTTTAACAAAGGTGCCAAGGCAATTCAATGGGAAAGGATAGTCATTTCAACAAATGGTGCTGTAGGGGGAGATAGGCAAAAAAATCAAAGATGAATCATCACCTTCACCTCATAGACTTAAAAGAGTTAATAAAAGCTAAACTTCCAGAAGCAAAGAGCAGAAAATCTAATGGCTTTGGGTTTGCAAAGATTTCTTAGACTACAAATGGCATAAACCATTAAAAAAAAAAAAGGAAGTTGGGCTTCATGAAAATTAAAAACTTCTCTTCAAAAGACACTTTTAAGAAACTGACATTTCTAGCTACAAACTGAGAGAAAATGTTTGCCAAACATATCTGTTAAAGTACCTGTATCCAGAATTCTAGAATGTATGAAGTCATCTTGCAACTCAAGAATATTCCCAGGCCGGGCGCAGTGGCTCACGCCTGTAATCCCAACACTTTGGGAGGTCAAGGCAAATGAATCACCTGAGGCCAGGAGCTCAAGACCAGACTGGCCAACATCGCAAAACTCTACTAAAAATACAGTTAGCTAGGCTGGTGGCACATGCGTGTAATCCCAGCTACTTGGGAGGCTGAGGCATGAGAATCCCTTGAATCTGGGAGGCGGAGGTTGCAGTGAGCTAAGGTCATATCACTGTACTCCAGCCTGGATAACCAAGCAAGACTTTGTCTCAAAAAAATTAATTAACAATAATAAAAGAATATTCCCAATTAAGAAACAAAAGATTTAAATAGACACTTCACAAAAGAAGACGTAGGAATGAATGTCCAATAAGCACATGAAAAGATATTCAACATTGTTAGTCATTAGGAAAATGCAAATAAAAACCATGAGTAAAATTAAACATACACTTATCATACCACCCAGTCATTCCACTTCTTTGTACTTGCCCAAGATAAATAAAAGCAAACATGCACATGAAAATGTTCATAGCAGCCTTGACCCCGAACTGAAAATAACCCGTGTCCACCGATAGGTGAATGGATAAGCAAAATGCTGCATATCCATACAGTAAAGAGATATGAACTACTAATACACAGTGACATGGATGAATTTCAAAATCATTACGGTAACTGGAAAAGCCAGACACAGAACATACTGTATGAATTCCATTTATATAAAATTATCTAAAATGAAAACTATTGTTAAAACAGTCCAGTGGTTGCTTCGGCCTGGACATTGAAGGAGGGCTAGATTGCACGGAGGCAAAAGGAAACTTTGGGAGATGATGGAAATATTTTTACTTTTAATTTATTTTAATTTTATTTTATGTTCCAGGATATATGTGGAAGACGTGCAGGTTTATTACATAGGTAAATGTGTGACATGGTGGTTTGCTGCATCTATCAACCCATCACCATCACCTAGGTATTAAGCCTCATATGCATTAGCTATTTATCCGGGTGCTGTCTCTTGTCCCATGCCATCCCTGCAACAGGCCCCAGTGTGTGTTGTTCCCCTCTCTGTGTCCCTGCGTTCTCACTGTTCAACTTCCACTTGTAAGCGAAAACATGTGGTATTTGTTTTTCTGTTCCTACACAGTTTGCTGAGAATAATGGCTTCAAGCTCCATCCATGTCCCTGCAAAGGACATGATTTCATTCCTTTTTAAGGCTGCATAGAATTCCATGGTATACATGTACCACATTTTCTTTGTCCAATCTATCATTGGTGGACATTTGGGTTGACAATAATAATAATAATTCCATGTCTTTGTTATTGTGAATAGTGCTGCAATGAACATACCTGTGCATGTATCTTTATAATAGAATGATTTGTATTCCTTGGGTATATACCCAGTAATGGGATTGCTGGATCAAATGGTATTTCTGGTTCTAGATCTTTGAGGAATCCCCACACTGTTTTCCATATGGTTGAATTAATTTACATTCCCACCAACAGTGTAAAAGTGTTCCTATTTCTCCATACCCTCGCCAGTATCTGTTGTTTCTTGACTTTTTAATAATCACCATTCTGACTGGCATGAAATGTTATCTCATTGTAGTTTTTTGTGTGTGCGAGTGAAGGAGTCTCGCTCTGCTGCCCAAGCTGGGGTGTGATCTCAGCTCACTGAAACATCTGCCTCCTGGGTGCAAGCGATTCTGCTGCCTTAGCTTCCCAAGTAGCTAGGACTACAGGCACACACCACCATGCCTGGCTAATTTTTGTATTTTTAGTAGAGACAGGGTTTCACCATGTTGGCCAGGCTGGTCTTGAACTCCTGACCTCAAGTGATCCACCTGCCTTGGCCTCTCAAATGCTGGGATTACAGGCATGAGCCACCGTGCCCAGCCTCACTGTAGTTTTGATTTGCATTTATCTAATGATCAATGATGTTGAGCTTTTTTTATATGTTTGTTGGCCGCATAAATGTCTTCTTTTGAGAAGTGTCTGTTCATGTCCTTTGTCCACTTTTTAACAGGGTTGTTTGTTTTTTTCTTGTATATTTGCTTAAGTTCCTTGTAGATTCTGGATATTAGATCTTTGTCTAGCTTCAAAATTTTCTCCCATTCTGTAGGCTGTCTTCCTCACTGATAATAGTTTCTTTTGCTGTGCAGAAGTTCTTTAGTTTAATTAGATCCCATTCGTCAATTTTTGCTTTTGTTGCAATTGCTTTTGACCTTTTTGTGATGAAATCTTTGCCCATGCGAATGTCCTCAATGGGTATTGCCTAGATTTTCTTCTAGGGTTTTTACAGTTTGGGATTTTACCTTTAAGTTTTTAATCCATCTTTAATTTTTATAGAAGGTGTAAAAAAGGGGTCCAGTTTCAATTTTCTGCATATGGCTAGCCAGTTCTCCCAGAACCATTTATTAAATAGGGAATTCTTTCCTCATTGCTTGTTTTTGTCAGATTTGTTGAAGATCAGATGGTTGTAGATGTGTGGTCTTATTTCTGAGATCTCTATTCTGTTTCATTGGCCTATGTGTCTGTTTTTGTACCAGTACCATGCTGTGTTGGTTACTATAGCCTTGCAGTAGAGTTTGAAGTTGAGTAATATGATGCCTCCAGTATTGTTCTTTTTGCTTAAGATTGTCTTGGCTACACAGGCTTTTTTTTGTTGTTGTTATTCTATATGAATTTCAAAGTAGTTTTTTCTAATTCTGTGAAGAAGGTCTGAGGTGGTTGAATGGGAATAGCATTGAATCTATGAATTAATTTGGGCAGTATGGCCATTTTCACAATATTGATTCTTCTTATCCATGAACTTGGAATGCTTTTCCATTTGTTTGTGTCCTCTCTGACTTCCCTGAGCAGTGGTTTGTTGTTCTCCTTGAAGAGGTCCTTCACTTCCTTGGTTAGCTGTATTCCTAGGTATCTTATTCTCCTTGTAGCAATTGTGAATGGGAGTTCATTCATGATTTGGCTCTCTGCTTGTCTATGGTTTTTGGACAGGAACACATGTGACTTTTGTATATTGATTTTGTTTTCTGAGACCTCGCTGAAGTTGCTTATCAGCTTAAGAAGCTTTTGGGCCAAGACGATGGGGTTTTCTAGGTATGGGATCATGTCATCTGCAAACAGAGACAGTTTAACTTTCTCTCTTCCTATTTGAATACTCTATTTCTTCTCTTGCCTGATTGCCCTGACCAGAAATTCCAATACTATGTTGAATAGGAGTGGTGAGAGAGGGCATCCTTGTCTTGTGCTGGTTTTCAAGGGGAATGCTTCCAGCTTTTGCCCGTTCAGTATGATATTGCTGTGGGTTTGTCATAAATGCCTTTTATTATTTTGAGGTATGTTCCATCAATACCTAGTTTATTGAGAGTTTTTAACATGAAGGGATGCTGAATTTTACTGAAGGCCTTTTCTGCATCTATTGAGATAATCATGTGATTTTTGTCTGTAGTTCTGTTTATGTGATGAATTATGTTTATTGATTTGCATACACTGAACCAGCCTTGCATCCTAGGGATGAAGCAAACTTGATCATGGTAGGTAAGCTTTTTGATTTGCTGCTGGATTTAGTTTGCTAGTATTTTGTTGAGGATTTTTGCGTCAATGTTCATCAGGGATATTGACCTGAAGTTTTCTTTTTTTGTTGTATCTCTGCCAGGTATTGGTATCAGAATGATGCTGGCCTCATAAAATGAGTTAGGGAGGATATTCTCCTTTTCAATTGTTTGGAATAATTTCAGAAGAAATGGTACCAGCTTCTCTTTATACTTCTGGTAGAATTCAACTGTAAATCCATCTGGTCCTGGGCTTTTTTTGGTTGTTTGGCTATTTCTTACTGCCTCAATTTCAGAACTTGTTATTGTTCTATTCAGGAATTCAACTTCTTCCTGGTTCAGTCATGGGAGGGTGTATATATGCAGGAATTTATCCATTTCTTCTAAATTTTCTAGTTTATTCACATAGAGGTGTTTATAGTATTCTCTAATGGTTGCTTGCATTTCTGTGGGGTCAGTGGTGATATCTCCTTTATCATTTTTTATTGTGTCTATTTGATTCTCCTCCTTTTCTTGTTTGCTAGTCTAGCTAGTAGTCTATTTTATTAATTTTTTCAAAAAACCGGCTCCCGGGTTAGTTGATTTTTTTTAAGGATTTTTCGTGTCTCTATCTCCTTCAGTTCCAGTCTGATTTTGGTTATTTCTTGTCTTCTTCTAGCTTTAGGGTTTGTTTGCTCTCAGTTCTCTAGTTCTTTTAGTTGTAATGTTACAGTGTCAATTTGAGATCTTTCTAGCTTTTTGTTGTGGACATTTACTGCTATACGTTTCCCTCTTAACACTGCTTTAGCTGCATCCCAGAGATTCTGGAACGTTGTCTTTTTGTTCTCCTTGGTTTCAAAGAACTTCTTGATTTCTGCCTTAATTTCATTAATCAGCCAGGAGACATTCAGGACAAGTTGTTTAGTTTCCATGTAGTTGTGTGGTTTTGGGTGAGTTTTTAAATCTTGAGTTCTAATTTGATTGTGCTTGGTCTGCAAGACTGTTTGTTATGATTTCAGTTCTTACACATTTGCTGAGGAGTGTTTTACTTCCAATTATGTGATCGATTTTAGAGTTAGTGCCACGTGGCACTGAGAAGAATGTATATTCTGTTGTTTTTAGTGGAGAGTTCTGTAGGTATCTATCAGGTCCACTTGATCTACAGCTGAGTCTAAGTCCTGAGTCTCTTTGTTAATTTTCTGTCTCAATGATCTGTTCAATATTGACAGTAGGGTGTTAAATTCTCCCAGTATTATTGTGTGAGAGTCTAAGTCTCTTTGTACGTATAAATAATAAAATAACTATGAACTAGTTTTATGAATCTGGGTGCTCCTGTGTTGGGTGAATATATATTTAGGATAGTTAGCTCTTCTTGTTGAATTAAACCCTTTACCATTATGTAATGCCCTTCTTAATCTTTTTTGATCTTTGTTAATTTAAAGTCTGTTGTGTCAGAAACCAGGATTGCAATTCCTGCTTTTTTCTGCTTTCCATTTGCTTGGTAAATTTCCCTTCATCTCTTTATTTTGAGCCTATGTGTGTCTTTGCATGTGAGATGGGTCTCTTGAATACAGCACCTGATGGGTCTTGACTCTTTATCCAGCTTGCCATTTTGTGTCTTTTAATTGGGGCATTTAGCCCATTTACATTTAAGGTTAATATTTTTATGTGTGAATTTTATCCTGTCATCATGATGCTAGCTGGCTATTTTGCATATTTATTGATGTATATGCTTCATAGTGTCATTGGTTTTTGTACTTCAGTGTGTTTTTGTAGTGGCCGTTAATGGTTTTTCCTTTCCATATTTAGTGCTTCCTTCAAGAGCTCTTGCAAGGCAGGCCTGGAGGTGATGAATTGCCTCAGGATTTGGTTGTCTGAAAAGGATTTTATTTCTCTTTCACTTATGAAGCTTAATTTAGGCAGATATGAAATTCTGGGTTGGAAATTCTTTTCCTTAAGAATGTGGAATATTGGGCCCCAATCTCTTCTGGCTTCTAGGGTTTCTGCTGAGAGGTCCACGATTAGACTGATGGCCTTCTTTTTGTAGGTGACCTGGTCTTTCTCTCTGGCTGTGCTTAACATTTTTTCCTTCATTTTGACCTTGGAGGTAAATAAATGTGTGTCTTGGGGTTGATCTTCTCATGGAGTATATTACAGGAATTCTCTGGATTTTCTGAATTGGAATGTTAGCCTGTCTTGCTAGGTTGGGGAAGTTCTCCTGGATGATATCCTGAAGTATGTTTTCCAACTTGGTTCCATTCTTCTTGTCTCTTTCAGGTACTCTAGTCAGTTGTAGGTTTTGTCTTTTTCCATGATCCCATAGTTCTTGGAGATTTTGTTTGTTCCTTTTCATTCTTTTTTTTTTTTTTTTTTTTTTCTAATTTTGTCTGCCTGTCTCATTTCAACAAGATAGTCTTCAAGCTCTGAAATTCTTTCCTCCACTTTCTCTATTTGGCTATTGATATTTGTGGCTGCATTGTGAAGTTCCCGTGTTGTTTTTCAGCTCCATCAGGTCATTTATGTTCCTCTCTAAACTGCTTATTCTGGTAACAACTCCTGTATTGTTTTAGCATGGTCCTTAGCTTCTTTGCGTTGGGTTAGAACATGCTCTTTTAGCTCAGTGAAGTTTGTTATTACCCACCTTCTGAAGCCTGCTTCTGTCAAATTTATCCATCTCAGCCTCTGCCCAAATTTGTGCCCTTGGTGGAGAGGCGTTGCAATCATTTGAAGGAGAAGAGGCACTCTGGAGTTTTTAGTTTTCAGCAATTTTTCATTGATTCTCATCTTTGTGAGTTAATCTAGCTTCGATCTTTGAGGCTGCTGAACTTGGGATGGGGTTTGTGGGGACTTTTTTGTTGATGCCATTGTTGTGGTTGTTTTCTGTTTGCTTGTTTCTCTTTTAACAGTCAGGCCCTTCTTCCATAGGGCTGCTGCAATTTGCTGGGGGTCCACTCCAGACCCTATTTTCCTGGGTCCCTCCTGGACCTGAAGGTGTCAACAGTGGAGGCTGCAGAAGAGCAAAGATGGCTGCCTGCTCCTTTCTCTGGGAGCTCTGTCCCAGAGGGGCACCAAGTTAATACTAGCAGGAATGCTCTTGCATAAGGTGTCTGGCAACCTCTGTTGAGAGGTCTCACCCAGTCAGGAGGTACAGGATCAGAGACCTGTTTAACAAAGCACTCTGGCTGCCCCCTTAGCGGAGATGGTGCACTGTGCTGTGGGGAAGCCCACTCATCTGGACTGTCTGGATTTCTCAGAGCCAGCTGGCAGAAAGACTGAGTCAGCTGATCCAGAGACCGTGACCATCCCTCTCCACATGGGGCTTCGTCCCAGGAAGATTAGAGTTTTGTCCATAAACACCTGGCTGGAGTTGCTGAAATTCCCACAGGGAGGCCCCACCTAGTGAGGAGGGATAGGTCAGGGGTCCGGCCTAAAGAGGCAGTCTGGCCACAATCGACCACAACCACTGTGCTGCACTGTGGAAAATTCCTCATGGATCCAAATTGCAGACTAGAGCTGCAGTGGTGACTGCCGCCCCTCCCCCAAGCAGCTCAGTCATCTTAGGCCAAAGGCAGCCGCAGGGATGATGGCTCCCCGCCTCCCCTGACCCGGAACTCAGTAGCTCAGTAGTCTTCAGCAGTCTCCAGCTGAGTGGTCACTGAGAATCTGTACAGCTCTGTGCTTGGGACCCAAGGCCCTGGTGGCATGGGCTCACAAGGGGGACCTTCTGATCTGCAGCTTTCACAGATCCATGGAAAAAGTGTGGTTTTCTGTGATAAAATATTTTAAATGGTCCATTTTCAAGGCATGATAAATCTAAGTATGGCAGCCAGTCTGCAAATGTGACAAACCGCATGGCTCATGCACCTAGAAGGTCACAATAAGCGAACAGAATGTAGAGGAGGGTCAACCCATAAGAGAGAAGAAAGTTCCCTTTCCCCTGGCTGGCACCTCGGAGGCTGCACGATGCCTGGAGTTACCGTAAAAGACGTGAACCAGCAGGAGTTCGTCAGAGCTCTGGCAGCCTTCCTCAAAAAGTCCGGGAAGCTGAAAGTCCCCGAATGGGGACTTGACACCGTCAAGCTAGTCAAGCACAAAGAGCTTGCTCCCCATGATGAGAACTGGTTCTACACACGAGCTGCTTCCACAGCGCGGCACCTCTACCTCCGGGGTGGCGCTGGGGTTGGCTCCATGACCAAGATCTATGGGGGACGTCAGAGAAACGGCGTCATGCCCAGCCACGTCAGCCGAGGCTCCAAGAGTGTGGCTCGCCGAGTCCTCCAAGCCCTGGAGGGGCTGAAAATGGTGGAAAAGGACCAAGATGGGGGCCGCAAACTGACACCTCAGGGACAGAGAGATCTGGACAGAATCGCCGGGCAGGTGGCAGCTGCCAACAAGAAGCATTAGAACAAACCATGCTGGGTTAATAAATTGCCTCATTCGTTAAAAAAAAAAAAAAAAAAAAAAGAAAGAAAAAAGAGAGAGAGAGAAGACAGTTTCGTTATTGGGAAATCAAAACTGAAGCGGAGAAGGGGACGGGGTATAACCTTATAAGAGGGATAATGAAACTTAGGTGACATCTGGGAAGATTGTAACCCCATAGTACTCAACAAATGAGGAACTGGGGGAGGGACTTGCTGCTAGGAGATAAATTACCTGTTGCGACTGCCCTGGATGTGCCTGCTCACCAGACACCCACTCTTGCAAGACTGTTATTAAAAGTCTCACTTGCGCTGTTCTTCATGCCTCTAAGTCCATTCTTTGGGTTTAGACAGGTGGGAGCTCCCCTTACCCCATGTGGCTCCCAGGTGGACTGTCGCACCACCCTGCTTTTACCCGCCTCCATGGGTCCCACCAACCTCCTAGCCAGTCCCAAGGAGAGAACCTGAATACCTCAGTTGCCGTTTTTCTTCTTCTCAGTGCGAGCCTCCAACTGCAGCTCTTTCTAGTCAGCCATCTTGGCCCCTGGAAATGTTTTTTATCTTGTTCATGGTTCTGGTTTCACAAGTGAAGACATTTGTGAAAGACCATCAAATTGTACAGCTCATTGTATGTGGATTATCCTTCATACAGTAATAAAAAATGATTTACCGTTTCAAATGGATCAGATTTGGGGAAAATTTAAACCCTGACAATTGGTACAGTCTTTTTTTTTTTTTTTTTTTTTTTTTTGAGGTAGGGTCTCACTTTGTCACCCAAGCTGGAGTGCAGTGGTGCAATCTCGGCTCACTGAAGCCTCGACCTCACAGGTTCAAGTGATCCTCCTGCCTCAGCTCCCAAAGTAGCTAGGACTAAAGGCACACACCATCACACCTGGCTTCGTTTTTTTTGTATTTTTAGTAGAAACAGGGTTTCACCGTGTTGTGCAGGCTGTTCTCAAGCTCCTGAACTCAAGTGATCTACCTACCTCAGCCTCATTCTGGGGAGCAATATCTGGTACAACTGAAGGTGCAAATACCCTGTGGTACTAATGCATGCAAGCAGACATATGCAAGGTTGTTCCATGCCGTGGTGTTTATAACACTGAAACACTGAGAACAACCTGAAGATCTGTCAGCGGAAAATGGATAAGTAAATTGTGTGCTCATACAATGGAAGACTATAGAACAGTGAAAATAAATCAACTATAGCTACATGTATCAAATTGTGTACCTAAACCTCAAAACAATGTTGAAGGAAAAAACTTGCACAAATATTTAACCATATCACTCATGTAAATACAAAGCAATACTATCTGTTGCTTTTTGACATTTGCATATATGTAAGTATATAAATACGTGGACAGGAATGGTTTCCTTCTTCAGAATTGTGATTACCTCTGGGCTAGGACAGTATGGAAGCAGACCCAAAGGGTACCAAAATATAAAGTTTTAAGTATAAAAGTATAAAATGTTATTTCTGGGCTGTACGCAGTGGCTCACGCCTGTAATCCCAGCACTTTGGGAGGGAGGCAGGCAGATTGCTTGAGCCCAGGAGTTCAAGACCAGCCTGGACAACATGGTGAAACCCTGTTTCTACCAAAAATACAAAAAATTAGCTGGGCATGGTGGTGTGCACCTGTGGTCTGAGCTACTCAGGAGGCTGATATGGGAGAATCACCTGAGCCTAGGAGGCAGAGGCAGAGGTTTCAGTGATCAGTAATTATGCCACTATACTCCAGTCTGGGTGACACGACAAGACCCCTTCTCAAAAACAAAACAAAACAAAAAACCCACAAATGTCCAGCTTGATCAACATGGTGAAAACCTGTTTCTACTAAAAATACAAAAATTGGCCAGGTGTGGTGGCACATACCTGTAATCCTAGATACTTGGGACACTAAGGAGAATCGCTTGAACTGGCGGTGGAGATGGCAGTGAGCCGAGATTGCACCACTGCACTCCAGCTTGGGCAACAGAGCAAGACTCCATCTCAAAAAAACAAAAACAAATTTATTTCTTAAAGTTAAAAAAATATCTGAAGCAAATATGACAAGATGTCCACATTTGTTAAAATCCGAGTGGTAGGTAAATGTTTTTATATTCTGTTATTTTCCAAGTTGCAATTATTTTACTGTTTTAAAAAGCCTGTGTAATATGAAAGAGCACATTTACCTGAATGTTTTGTTTGCCAGCTTTATTAGATTGTGAGGACTGCCATTACAAAATACCACAGCCTGGGTGGCTTAAACAACAGAAATTTATTTGCTCACCGTTCTGGAGGCTGGAAGTCCAAGACCAAGGAGACAACTGCCGTATGTCCATATCCTCACAGGGTCTTTTCTCTGCATGCACATCTCTGCTGTCTCTTTCTCTTCTTATAAGGACCCCAGTCATATTGAATTAGGCCTCCACCCTTCCAACCTCCTTTAACTCTAAAGGAGGAGGACATGATTCAGCCATAACACCACCCAAAGTATTATATAAAAGTTGTAAGCACCTGTGTATGCATTAGCCAGTACCCCTTCTTAGTCATATCCCAGATGGAAGATTGAGATAGGACAAGGATCTTGAAACTATCGAGTCTTCAACCCACCTATAAACCCTTCCTAAAGTGAATCTGAGAGGTTTTTACTTAAGCATAGGAACTTTTCAACCTGGATTTGCAGTACCTATTTTGACTATTGAGATCAAGTTGTTTCTTTTTCTTTTTTTTTTTTTTTTTGAGACGGAGTCTCACTGTGACTCCC